>NC_142443.1:2143306-2448064 GCF_059453495.1 Arachis ipaensis | reverse complement strand
CGATCCGCATTAAAATCATCGGATTGAATCGGATCCAATATTCGCAGTTTTTAAACTTAGATTCGATCCTATCCGCACATTTACGGATCGGGTCGGATCGGATCGGATATATGATATATCTGCAAAATACAAAAATATTTTTAAAAACTTATTTTCATTAAAAAATATCAATAAAGTTCATTTTTTCTATTCTTTTAAATACGTTTACTCTTAAAATAATATTAAACATACTTTTCTTACATAATAAATTAAAATAATACAATATATATGATAATTATTAGTTGAAATAAAACATAAAAAAATATTTACTTATTTATTTTTTTATTTTTAATTTGCAGATACGCGGATATGCGGATATATACACAAAATTCACAATTCGATCCGAGTAGTGTGCGGATCTGATCCGATCCGATTCGATAGCCTTGCGGATCGAATCTATATCCGTAATTTTTGGATCGAATTCAAATAAACACCACAAATATGCGGATCGAATCCGATCCATGAACACCCCTATATCCGATCATGTACTTTTTGTTTTTCTCTGCATTCTCAAATATATATTTTTTTAATTTATTGAAAAACTACACACACATTTATCTAGTTATGTGATTTATCTATAAATTATGAATAGTTACAAAAGTGAGTTATCCAATCCAACGACGTGGTGGAGACGGCGCAAAATGTTACATGTGTGTGTATGTCACTTGTCTTAAAATAGAACACTAACGATTAACGAAAACCTTAACCAACGTTAACATGCCCTATATTGGGTTCTTTGTTTTGTATATCTCTTTGGGTCATCGTCGCTCGTCTGATTACCTGAGCCGTTTTTTTATGCCTACCAATGCAATTTCAATGACCAAACTCATATATACATGAGATCGATCTGCTTCAATTTTTGGAAAATTATTAGCAGTTTATAGCACCATATTTAATTTTTTCTTAAAAAAGGCAGTCCCACTGAATATTATTCTCAAACTCCTTCCAAGGCAATGGAAGTTCCATTTGAAGAGAAATAGTCCTCATTGCAGTCTTTGCCATGATGTCTGCTATTGTATTTACATCTCTCAAGATTAATCGAAGATCAGCACGCCATTTCCAATACATGATATCTCGGATTTTTAACACCAAAGGATCAATAAACCCAGAGCAATCTTGTAAATTATTGACAATAGTAAAAACCTCCACACAATCTGTCTCACATATAATGTCTCTTTGTCCCGAGTCTCATGCTAAAAGAAAGCCTCTCCAAATAGCAAACAACTCTCCTTGCAAAATGCTACGACTCTCAATTGTTCCCAAACAGTCTCATTGTCACCTTCCCTTCTAATTTCTGCTAACACAAGCAAAACCAACTCGAGCACCACTGTCAGGATAGCTAGCATCACAATTTGTACTATTTGACTATGAAAAATTTGATAGAATTTTAAAAAATAAAGGTTCAATAAGTCTTTTATAAATTATGACCAGTAAAATAGTATTGAACTCTTTTAATTATTGATGTCAATATCAAAAATGACTACAGGTTAATTTTTTTTTTGTTGATTTTTTGAATTGTTAAATATTTTTATTCTATATTTTATCTTGTTATGTTGAATTTATTTGTTTAAAAAAAATATTAGTGTAAATTAGTTGAGGTCAATCATGAGAGGTGGACCCATTTAAATCAATAAAATAAGGTTAAAATAATTAATAGTATATGCATGCATTTTTTTTTATTCAATAATAGATGATAAGTGTATTATTTTGAAGCCAGTTGATGGGAACTAACATTATTTCTCACTCGATAGATCAAGGAGGAGAATAAATTGTTTGATTTTTGTCCTTTCCTGTCTCCGAAGTAATGATAATAAGGATTGGTGTTTATTTTATTTTTGTTGATATGTCTCAATAATGAAAAATTTTCTTAGAAGCACAACTTTTTTTTTTCCTTTTTGGAAAAAATGTTAGGGTGTTCAATATAAATGAAAATATAAAATCTGTGCAAAATGGTATAAAAATAAAATGGTTAGGAAATCAACTTCCGAAATTAAAGCAATATAAATCAGTAAAGTACTGATTACATTGCTTAAAATAATGATGATGCCACGTTGGCATTGAGTCATCAATGATGAAGATTGGATTAATTAAATGACACCATTCTCGTTGGTGGTAGACCCTTAGATTTGATTAGCTACCACAAATAATTAACAAATTAACGAGTAACAAGACATTATAAAAGTAATGAACACAATTTGCAACTCGTGTACCGTGTCCATTAAAACCTGAATGATGTGATATATCTAATATGTTGCAAATAAAACTGATGAGAATGGAAGTTCTTTATTACATTCAACTCTTTTTCTTTTAATTTATTTGCGCTAAACTAGAATAAATTATCATTTGTACCTATAAAAGATATAAATGCTGACAAATGTACTTATATAAAAATAAAACGATAATTATAATCACAGAAGATGATTTTTGTCTGCCAAGAGTACCCTAACAGACCAATTATATAACTAATGTGTGGGTACTCTTGACACAAAAATCATCTTCTGTAATTACAATTGTTATTTTATTTTTATATGAATACATTTATCAACGTCTATATCTTTTATGAGTACAAATGATAATTTATTCATATATTTATATTGTTGTTCAATTCAGTGATTCATGATCATATAGATGGGTCCGTTCGATGGTACCAAACAATGCATGCGTAGATTTTAATAAAAATTAATTTGATGCAGGTTGCTGGCCTGGCTGGTATCATGATGGGGATTATTGGCTATTGCTGATGCTATGTACTATGTAGGCCCAGTTTCCTGTTCCCTTTAAAATACCAAAACATTAAAAACATGCACTCATTCACCCATAGATGGAAATTTATAACCAATTTAGGCTGAGCAATTAGATAACTTAGTTCGGTTAAATAATTATTAGAAATTTAAATTTTATTATTTAATATTTAATATTTAATTTTTAAATAAAATTTGAATTTATAGTAAATTAATCTTTAATTTACTAAAAAATATAGTTAGAAAACATAACAAATTTATGTTTTATGATTTTATATTTTTATACTTAGCTATCACAAATTTTTGTATGAACTAATTAACTTATGTAACGATATTACAATTTAATTAATTAATTTATTTACCTTTAGTAGTTAGCAAAAGTGTTTGCGAGTAGAGCTATCAAATGGTCGGTCCCATTTATTTAGGGTCGGTCTGTTTAATCCAACTTTATTTGCAAGTTATAATTTTTTAGTTAAAACTGTTTATGGTTTGTTCGATAGGTTAAATGGACTGGTCCGTTTACTCTTTTATTATATTTTTTTAAAAAATATTTTGACAAAAAATTATCACTTTTAAATTAAAAATCTTAAATAAACCGTATTTTCTTAGTTGATGGGTCGAATAGAAAAAAAAAAACTGTCTTGGGATATTACTTTTTTCTGGAAAAATATAAAAAAATAAACGGACTATCTGTTTGTCATTTTTTTCGGGTTAATTGGACTCAACCCGTTTAATTCAAAATTTAAACGGGTTTAATTTTAGAAGTAAAATTCATCTATTTAAATAGGTTAATGGACTGATCCGATGAATTTGGCCCATTTTGAGTGATTTTGAAATATATAATATGTTGCGATTTGGATTGAATTAGTTTGAATTTATTTTTAAATCTGATTTGATCCATATCAACTATTACAGTTTGGATTGATTTAATTAAAAAAATTAAGATTTTATTATTAAAAATAAAAACTTTAAGTTGGTAAAATAAATAAATTTTATTTTATATTCACAAAATATTTTTTAATAAATAATAATATATAAATAAAATAAAAATATATAATAAATTAAAATATTATGTATAAATTTTAAATTTAATAATAAAATAATAATAATATATCATATTTTATCATTTAAATTAAATTAAATAAAATGAACAATTTTGAATTTGAATACTCTTACTGCCTACCTAGTGATGTTTTGATATTTAGTAGTAGTAACTAGTAAGCATGTTTATTGTTGTTATCTTATCTCACAATCTCACCCAACATTTCTATGCTCAAGAAGAGTTATCCTTATTTGATGTTTTAGTATATATATTTTAGTTAAATAAAAACACTTCTAGCAGAGATAAGATAACGCTTTCCCTTTAGATTAAAAAAAAAAAAAGTGAATCAATCACCTATTAAACGAGAGATACTTTGGTGCGAAAATTCATTTACTCATAATTATCCGATCCATATTTTAAATTTTTAATCCACCTATCCAATATCCAAAATGGTAAGAAATCTGAAAAGAAAGAAAAGATAATACCAATTAAAAATTTAAAATTCAATTTCGGTCTACAGAAATTCAAAATCTAACAAAACCTCAAACAAGAGAGAAAGCGTTCAAATCCAACCTTTCAAGAGTCCACAAAGTCCCAACCGCAACCAATGACCTGTTACCAAAATTTCAACAAAAGATAGCAAATTGCACCTATCTATATCTATATCATTAATTATTAATTATTTTTAATTTAAATTAATTCAAAATTAGATAAAAATTATTATCGAATTAAAATTTAAAATCCATTGACCACTTTATCTCTCTCGCTCTCTCTCATTATATAAACTCCATCAGCAGCACTCTTCAACCCTCTCTCATTCTCATTCTTCTCCTTCTTCTTCTTCTTCTTCTTATTATTATTATTATCATTAACAAGCTTTGATCTGCGTTGTTTAAATGGCTTCAAGCAATGGCATCCCCGCAACCGGAAGCGGTCTCGTCGTCAGCTTCGGCGAGATGCTCATCGACTTCGTTCCCACCGTCTCCGGCGTCTCCCTCGCTGAGGCTCCTGGATTCCTCAAGGCTCCCGGCGGCGCCCCCGCTAACGTGGCCATCGCCGTCGCCAGACTCGGCGGCAAGGCCGCTTTCGTCGGCAAGCTCGGCGATGACGAGTTCGGTCACATGCTTGCCGGGATCTTGAAGGAAAACGGCGTCGTCGCCGACGGGATCACCTTTGACCAGGGCGCACGTACGGCGTTGGCGTTCGTAACCCTACGCGCCGACGGGGAGCGTGAATTCATGTTCTACAGAAACCCCAGCGCCGACATGCTCCTCAAGCCCGAAGAACTCAACCTCGAACTCATCAGATCTGTAAGCATCTCCTTCTTTGTCTCCGTCTTTCAACTTTCAAACTTAAGCTTGTCGATTTTTTTCTTTGTTTGGGGAGAACGATGTTATTGTTTTCGTCTTTCATGTTGTGTTGTTGGATTGGACTGTGAATGCGATGTTTGGAAGAAACGCGTGGTGTTACGCGCGTATGGGATGGTGTGGGCGTGGAAACGATGACGCTGCCGCGTCAGATTTATCTTAGTGGGGCCCACTGGTAGATCTAAGAACGCTGCATTAAACTCGCAAGATTTTTTAATTTTTTCTTAATTAATTTTTATAACATAGTTGATGTTATTATTAATATAGGTAAGTTTTATTCAAGAATAAAAATGTGGATGAATTGGATGTAGGACATAGAAGAAAATAGCAAACATAGTAATATTATTTTTTAATAAATTGAAATATGTTGAAATCGGATGAACTTGTTGTTTTGTCCGAAATAGGGCCTGATAATGGGGATGGAAAAAGTGGGTGGGTGGGGTTGGTGTGGTGTGTTGTGTTGTCATGAGGCGTGACTCACGTGCTGATCCATGGATATGGACTATTGAATTTTGAGGGTGGTGTGTAGCTAAGCAAAAAGTTGTTCTTGTGTGGGGATGGTGGATCTAGTATCAAGATGTGTCCAGATTCAGTGTTGTTCCCTTTTACTCAAACAATTGCCTTCAAATTCAAGTGATCAAAAGAACAAAGAACAAGAGCATGCAAACAAATACTAGAGAACTATAATTACCGTTTATCTAATTTATCATGGTATTTTTTCTCTCTTTGCCGCTCGTGCTTGTCACGCGCTGCCGTTAGCTTGGGAGTATTTACTTTTCCTGTTCACATCACTGTGACTACTAATCTTTTTCTTTGTTTTTTATTTCAAAATGATAATAATGTTGTGTCATGCTGGATTGTCTTTGGCCAATGCCCTAAGCCCCCAACTTGATTGTACCTTTCAACTATTGAATTATTATTATCACAAGTTGCTTAATTTAATCTAATTAACTATGTCTATTACTAATCAACGATGCGGATTTACTTCATCTTTTGGAAACAAAAATCGAATGACTAGTAGTCGGTGGTGGAGGTGGTTGGCTAATTTAATTATTTTTATGTCCTTGGCTAAAGGAAGCAAGCATGTGCATAATAATAATAATAATAATAATAAAACAAAATATCTGGCGACCTTTTTCATGTATGGTGCGATAAAATCGATTATGTATTCACAGCCAATAAGATAAAAACCTTCCAAAAAGAAAAAAAAAATTACTGAAATTACCTTTTTTTTCAGCAAATCACACAAGGTTTAGTTCTTAATTAATCGTTATCCAAGGTAGAGAAAATCGAGATTTTACGTGAAATCGGAAAAGTAAATTAAAAACGTAAAACGTAAAATCTTAATAAGATTTAAATCGTAAAATCGTCACACTTAGTACAAATTTCGTAAAATCGATAAACTCATTTAAAATCGTAATATCGAAAGATTTTAAGAGTTAAATCGAGATTCTAGCTACTATGTCGTTATCGTTGATGAAGTTACTTCGTCTTTGTTACATTTTTGTGATGTTACCGTATTATTAACCTTATGGTAGTGTTTTTTATTTTTCTTTAGATACATTGACTACGATGAAATTTGACCTTAATATTTCATGTATACTTGACCTGTATGTGCAGGCAAAGGTGTTCCATTATGGTTCAATAAGCTTGATCGTGGAGCCATGCAGATCGGCACACCTGAAGGCAATGGAAGTAGCCAAGGACGCCGGGTGCCTTCTCTCCTACGATCCAAATCTGAGGCTGCCATTGTGGCCATCGGCCGAGGAAGCTCGCAAGCAAATCCGAAGCATATGGGAGAAGGCTGATTTGATCAAGGTCAGCGATGTTGAGCTCGAGTTCCTCACTGAAAGTGACAAGATTGATGATGAGGCTGCCATGTCCTTGTGGCACCCCAACTTGAAGTTGCTCCTTGTCACCCTTGGTGAACATGGTTCTAGGTACTACACCAAGGTAACAACAATTTCTTTGTCAAAACATTTTGACAGTTACATATGAGTAGTTTTTGTATTGTATGACAACCTTTTTTGTTCTTTTTCTCAGCTAACTTTTCCTCTGTTTTGTTTCATGCAATACTAATGAGTTGTCTCTGGCTGTGCAAAAACCAGAATTTCCATGGATCAGTAGATGCTTTCCATGTAAATACAGTTGATACAACTGGCGCTGGCGATTCCTTTGTCGGTTCTCTTTTGGCCAAGATTGTTGACGACCAATCCATTCTTGAGGTTAGTACTTAGTACACATCCTAATAAATCCTCAATACTAGCTTCTTTTTATTCTAATCCACCTCATCTCAAGTTGTAACTTTATTTTCCAATTGCAGGATGAAGCAAGGCTAAGATCAGTTCTCACTTATTCAAATGCATGTGGAGCAATCACCACCACCAAAAAGGGAGCAATCCCTGCCCTTCCCAAGGATGAAGATGTGTTGGCCCTCATCAGGGGAGCATAGAATCTTAGTGCCATCATTTCGTTTTTGTTTTCCTTCTAATTTCGTTCTTGTTTAATTTTTCTGTTGGACTTGCTGGTTGGCTCTCGTCAATTCAAGAGGGGAGAGTTTTTCTCTCGGTTTTCGCTTTTAATTTTTTGCTGCTTCTCTGCATTGACGCCAAATAATTTTCTCTTTTAAGTTTTGAGATTAGTGATTGAATAATAAAAATTGATTCATAAGATTCAGTGACTAAATATTTAAATTCCTTTCTGACTAATGTCATCTTAAAGCATCTTTAAAAAGAAAAGAAAAAAGCGTTGATTGCGAGATGATCATTGGTTCATACCACATAACACATGGTAACTTAACCAAACAAAAACAAAAAAATCCGACTAAAATGGAAAATAAATGCAAGTAAAGTGATCATTCTCTATTCTTGCATTTCAAGGCATAACGTGAGGAAGTTGTCGTCATCATATCATATCTAGGTAGCATCAAAAGTAATCTACACGATTCAAAGTCTACATCAGAGATCCTTTCTTTCTTTTCGTTATTCTAAGTTTGTGCCATGTGCTGCCAAGTATTGTTAGTGTCAGTTAATCATCGCTCGTGTGTGATGATATTCTTACAAAATCAAAGTATTTACAGCCAGAAATTGACGTGGTCATTTACCACAAAGGAAATGTTAAGTGACCAACAGTTTTTTAATATATTTGCCTTATATTTAAGTCAACACTAATCAATTTTTCTTTTTCTACTAGAAATGCTAGCTCCCTAGCATTTCCCTTTGCATAATATACAATTATACATTGTTCAAAGGTAGAGGAGGATTAGATGAGGTGAGTGGTGACAACTATAGCACGATAGCTTGAGGATTGCACTCACTAACCTCCATCTTTAACGATTTCCAAGCATTTGCACATCTTTCAAACTTGGTCCGCATGTTAGCCATGAAGGCCTCTGCCCATTGTTCATTGCTACCTCTAATGCTTAGATCATAAGGCACTGAAAAACTGTTTAAACATGCTTACAAGTGTCAGTTATCTTCCCATTGACTTCATAATGTTGGTAATTCACAAATCAAAAATCAGTATTTACCTTAAGAGTTCTTCTGCTTGTGTTCCTTTCTTGAGAGTATTATTCCTGCAATACAAGATATCTTTTATGTACTCAAATTGAGGGAAAAGTGTTTGACAAGAGAAAAACAAATGTAAAGATTACAACCTCTAGGGAATCCAATCAGGCAATCTAGCCAACTACTCAAATGATATCATTCCAAATTAGGTTCATTAATCTTATATTACACCTGTTCCATTCTTAACAAACCATCTAAACCAGAATACCAGTTTATGCTTGTACGTTCCTACAGTCCCTCTTTTTGGCCTTACTTTATCCTTTTGCTTTCTTTTAGCTTTGGAAAACAAAGTTTTTGGGACAAACTATTTTCTGGGGAATTTAATGCAATTTCTACATTAGACAGATTATGGAAGTTTCAAATTCGAATCATTGGCAAAAAAGCCTAGGAAAACAAACCTGCAGATGAACACTTGGAAAATATTAAGATATTTGGTCGAAAGATTATAAATAGCATCAGCAATATGCTCCTTGCCAAATAAATACACCACTGGATATCCTAGAAGCCATCTGAAGCATAGAAATACACCAAAGTCAAATTTTCCCAACACGTTATGTGTTCCATACATGGCAAAGAAGCAGATAGCAGTTTATTTTATGGAATCACACTTCAGGGGGCACGAATTGAGATTGAAATGTTTGAAGTTTTCAACCAAGACTCTGTCATAAATTGACTACCATTTAGCATTAAAAAAGTACAAGATATAACATTCTTCTCTATTTGCTACATCCTCTGCTATCTAAACATGGACCAATGATTTGTCAAGAGAAAGAAAATGAAAGTTTTCATAGTCCTTTGTGTTAACAAGAACTGTCAGTTCAAGGCTCTTCCTTTGATGAACAGGAATGAAGCTAATCAAATATCAACTTTTCTCCTGTCCTATAAATTTGCAACTTTCACTTACATCATAGTGAAATCAAGGCAGAAAACAGCAAGCAAAACTGCTAAATTTCCAGAGATATAAATAATAGCATTGCCCCAAGGAAGCAAGGAAGGCCTATACATACCCATTCAAGGTTGGCACAGTGACATCAGTGTTGTCCATGCAGCTACTGAGATCAATACACTCAGCAGCAGAATGAGAGTGAACACGCTTACTAGCCAAATCTGCATCATCATCCACACATTTCGAATCATTGGTCGGTGCAGGATCATTGTTGCTGGTTCCTTCTTGAGGAGGAGAAGTAGGAAACAATGTCAAGAACAGCTTCTGAATTGAAACCAGCTGCAATGCTAATGGACTCTCCTCTATGTTTGTTACCATCTGAATATCAATACAACACAATTCAAATAAACACAGTATAATGATGATCATAAAATTAACAGATAACAAAAGAAAAGAGTACTCAAATGAAGACCTTTGGAGGTTCGTGTTGAAGATCAACAAAGAGCAACGGAATTTCATTGTTGAAGCTTGATTTAACATATTCAGCAAGTTCAAGTAGATGAATCAAGTATATCATGTCTTGTATAACCATCACTCTGATATGCTCGAAAATTGGGGATTCTTTGTGAATGAGTTGGAGGAGGTGAGAGAGATGGTGCTGAAGCTGAGGCATGATTCCACCGTAGTCCACCATTACTACGGGTCTCAATCTTGTGGAGAGTGCCATCATATCTGCACGTAAATTGAATTCACAAATTGGAAGAGTAATAAATTAATCGAAGGAGAAGAGAAGGGAAGAGAAGAGAGTGACCTAATTGAAGACGACGCTTTGAAGAAGGTTTGAGGCGCCAATTGATGAGAGACAAAGCGGAATCCAACACCTCCATACCTTCTTCTTCATCCATTCTTTCTTTCTCTTTCGCAGAAGCACGACGCATCCCAGCAGAAGCTCAGCTTTTCCGCGACTGTGAAACACTGACACACTGACACTGTCAATATGGGCTCAGTCCAAATGGGCCCAATCTTTTTCGTTGTGGTATAAAGAGAAAACTGGGCTGGGCCCAAGTTTGATTCCACAAAATTGCGCCATGCACTAATCTTATTGCCTATTGGTATCCTCCTTGGAGAGTCTTAGTGTAGTGGTAAAATTCTTTGTCACACAATGATACAATTACCAAATAAAAAAACGAAATTCTTTGTGTTTCAAGTGTTTGGTTGATGTCCATGTCTTATTTGGTGGCATATGTTTGTTGTTTGGTTTGGTAAAATATAGATTTTTGAAAGATACGGAAGAATACGGACGGACACAAGGAAACTAAATTTGTGTACTTCTAATTTGGTGAGACACTGAGACATAACTTGTAAGACACTAAGTTTTTATTCTTTTACCCTTATTCAATTTTTAAATTTTTAAAATTTGTCTTCTTATCTTCCCAAATCTTTTTTGAATGAAGGATAATTTAATCTTTTCTAAATATTTATGTGTCTTGTTCATTATTTTTACCAAACACAATATATAAATACAAATATTGTATGTCTATGACTTTAATGTCTGGATCTTTGTGTTTATATCTCATCCTATACATTAACCAAACATAGCCATAGGCCAACAGTGGATAAAAATTCTTAATTGAGTGTATGTGTGTGTGCAAGTATTATGATGTTATAATATTTAGAGTTGGAAAATGTCTGAAGTGAGTACCGCTAGGGAACCAATTAGGATCTAGCCAACTTTTGCCAACTTTCTAATGGATTGAATTTCGAAGTTTGTCTTAATAAAGATAAGTTAATATATATAGATGGTTTTTCTGCTAAGTATTATGATGTTTCTTTTTCATATTAAATAGATATTTTTTAATGTATTTTTTGAATTTTTTATATTATAGATGTGGATATTTCTATTTTTTTAAGAATTATATGGGTTTTTTTAAATCGTATAGCTGGGCATTTCTTTTCTTAGGATGTTTTTTTTTATATTAAATAGATGTTTTTTAAATATATTTTTATAATTGTTCAAAAACAGCCCGAACTCTATCACTCCTTCTTCCTTAAACAACTGGCATGAGCCGCCTCGCTCTTGAGCTCGCCAAGCGCCTCAACGGAAAAATCGTCAGTGCCGACTCTATCCAAGTTTAGACAACCAAACCAGCAGTTTTGGTGCTTTTTTTTTCTTTTTCTTTTTTCTGGTTGATAAACTAATGCAGAGTAGCAGATGATGTCACAGGTATACACCATTTCTATCATTTTGGGAAGGCTTTGCAGATCCAATATCAAGACCCCGATATACCTGCGCACAAGAAACCATTTTCATTAAAAACTCAAAACAACAACATCAACAGTTGTTACATCACAAAAAGTTCCGACGTAAAAGAGGAAGTAACACAAATACAGCAAAATTCAAGGAGATGGACAAGCATCATTTTCATGGTATTTCCTTGAAAAATCAACCTATTACCGTTCTCATAATTCGTTGCCGAAGACCATGTCGGACTTGACGTACTCGACGGTTTTATCGGCGGCGAACTTCTTGAGGTCATCTTGCGTGAAGGCAGGGGTGGAGAGGACCTGACGGTGAGAGAGAGAATGTGTGTGTGTTATTGTTAGAGTGTGCAGGTAAATAAAGAAGAGATGGAAAAAATTTTTATAGTTTTTAATTAGGTTTACTTAATCAGTTTTTAATTATTTAAATTTTGAATTTAAAAAATTTAAAATTAATTATTAATAATTATAATTAATTGAGTTGTTTAATTCTTAGCTAGTTACACACTTGGTTCTTTATACTTTTCCTTTATATTATTATGGTAGAAACAGTAGCACAAAATATAATTGATGCTTTGTAATAAAAATATTTTATAATTACAAAAAAAAAAAGTATTTTTTAATTATAAAAAAATAAAATATTATTAACGTTTTGTAAAAAAAAATATTTTTAATTATAAAAAGATAAAATGTCACTGATGTTTTATAAAAACACACAACAGCATATAACACATAATTTGAATCATTTTTAAAAAATTCATTCTTAATAATCCAATATTAAAACAAAAAATTCGCTGTCCAACTCAACCCGACTAAAAAAAGGAAAATAATTTACTCTCTTTCAGTTGTTTAATATTTTAGTCGCAATCATGGTTTCTAATCTATCATATATTTACTATATTAATGCTTTGTTAGATTTTTAAGATTTCATCTTTGTGTTATTTTAAAGAGAAAATATAAAAATAATTTTTAATTAATTAACATTAGCCAACTTTAATGTTTACATTTATAATTTAAAATTTAAAATTTAAGATAAACAAAATAATTTTAAAAATAAGGAATGCTAGGGGCCAACAATTTTGGTGTTTTGTAACCATCAATTAGTCATCAATAGTATTTTTAATGGTGTGAGATTACATTTAATAGTGGAAGATCACTCACTTTTATTTTGATGGTTAAGTACTGGCAAAAAATACAAAAGTTGCTGCCCCTACACTTTTCCTTAACAATAACACAATTCATTCAAGTATAAAAATGAGCATGGCGAGATTGGTAATGGTAGCTGCTAGGTAGCTCTTATAACAAAAGAATAATAGCTATATATTCTCTCTCACAAAAATAGTATATTCTGTCATTAGGATATATAATTCAATTTTCTGAGCCTAACAATGTGGACTTGCTTATTGTTGAATGAATCAAAAGCTTAAGGAGTTATGTGAATGATGATAACAATGTCATAGATTCTGTTCACCCATACATTCAGTTACAGGTCTTTGTGCTCCTCGGCAAATAGCAACACTGGTTGGACAAACAAGGCAGTTATTTGAAATCCCAACTGTCACTTTTGTATTATTGTGGCGAAACTCCAATGGAAGCTTCCCTGAAAGAAAGTTGAGATCCAACAACAACCTTCTCCATTGTCCCTGCAACATTGGTCCATATTCCTCTGGAATTGGACCATGGAATTGGTTGTTTGCAAAGTTGATTGAAGTTAAGTTCCTATAAGTCACCAAATTCAGAGGCAGATGACCCTTCAATTGGTTTCCTTGCGCCTCAAGCACTTGAAGCATTGGTCCATCCCCTGAATACTTAACAGGATCAATCATGGTGAATCTGTTATAGGACACATTGAGATGAACAACCCCATGTAAGTAAAATATGTCCTTTGTAATGCCGCCGGAGAGGCGATTGTCACTGATATCTAGCCATTTTAGGTGCATGAGTCCTTTGAGTGGTGTTAATCTTCCTGAGAATATGTTATGGCTTAAGTACAATCTTCGCAGCCGGATCGGAAGGATAGGAAGATTGCCATAGAACTGATTGAAGCTAAGGTCTAATGTGCCGAGTTGCCAGATTCCGGTGAGGTCTGGTGTTCTTCCAGCAAATCCATTCCTTGAAAGGCTCAGGTATGTTAAGCTTCTCAACCCTGTTATCTCCTCTGGGATTTTGCCCGAAAGCCGGTTCCTTGATAGGTCTAGATGCTCAAGATTCTTGAGTTGAGTGATCCCTTGAGGGATTGTGCCTGTGAAGAAGTTTGATGACATTGTGATCCTTATTAGTTTCCTTAGATTTCCAAGTGATTCTGGTAATGGCCCTCTGAATTTGTTGTTGTTGAGGTTGAGAACTGTTAGTTCTGTTAAGTTCCCAATGGCTGGGGTTAAGAACCCTTCATAACCAATTGTGTCAAGATCAAGTGCTGTTACTCTACTTGAGGTGTTGTCTAAGGGCAAAGTGCACAATATTCCTAGAAACACTGATCCTGTGCATTCACATGGATCCAGAGTGAAGTTCCAGCTATAAAGGAATGAACTTTGGGACACTGAGTTTGGGTCAATGGCTCTTTTTATTTCAATGAGGGCATTGGTATCATCTTCATGGGTTTTTGATTGGCTTTGTGATATAAGGCATAGGATTATTGTTATGGTGGAATAGAGAAGAGACAAGAGTTTTGTGTGCATTGTTTTTGACATTTTCTTGGGATATCACCAATTTTCTGAGCTTGTTTGTTGATATGAAATTCCAAATCCATTTTTATAACACCCTCTTTAGGCATTACCAACTGAAAAAAAAAAAATGTATTGTATTTCTTTCTTAACTAATTGCCTAGAAACACGCCAAGAACTTGTGCTACCTATATACAACTAATAAAAGATTATGCAGCTAAACCTACTTGGCTTGACAAAATTCATGCAAGGTTGCAGTAAAAATTAATGCCTATTCCATACATATAATTAAATAATCAAAGACTAAACTCATACATGGAAAACTGATTATGAATTAACATGTCTAAATCTTGAGTATGGTACACATAGGTAGTGAACATACCTTTAAATCTTATACTAATATTATTGTCCTTAGAGAAGTATATGAATAGTTGAATTTGAATATACAATTCATCAACCTACATATTCATGCAACAGCACCCATTTGGAGGCTGCTTCATTATCAAATTATTCAACCAAGATCTGGCACTGTGAAGAACTCATCATCATCATCTTCAATCCTAGGTTTCTTGTGAGACATGTAGGACTTAGAGGTTGTTCTGAATGAAGCAGCATTGTTGCTTGTAAGCTGAGGAACTTCAGCAGCAGCCAATGCTTCATGTGGAAATTGTTCACCAAAAAGACCAACATCTTCAATCCATTCTAATTCTCCAAACTGCATAGATTCCTTCTGAACCACACCCTAAAACATACAAAAAGATAATTACTCATAATCAGAATTATTATCATTTTGATTATTATTAGTAAGCAAAAGATAACATGAGAGAAATTAAAGGGTGTCTTACTTTTTCAGGTGATTCAAAGGCTGATAGTTCCAATAAGTCATCAACACCCCAAGAAGAAGATGAGAAGTTAGGAACTTGCTGAGGAGGAACTTCCATAGAAACTTGTTGTGCATTGTTCCTATTAGGTGGCTCCAAGTGACTCTTTTCATTGCCTTTGTTGCAATTAGAAGAAGAACTCAAGGCCACTTGGATTCCGGTAGCAAGGAATCTCTGGTGGTTCGCCGAGAGGCTTCCGGCCGAGTGAATCGGTTCGTCGCAGTCCTGACAGAAGAGTGCTCTGTCTTCAACACAGAATATGAAAGCTGGCTTGTCCTGTTGGAAGAACATACAAGAATAAAATTGATGGAATAACATCATCAATAAAAAAATAATTATGGCTAACTTACTATAATAATTCATCATCATTGACACTGTTAATCAGAGGAATAATTAGGAGAATAAATTACTTCTCCATGAAGAAACAAATTACTTCATTCGCATTGGCCTTTTTTTTTATCACAGTATCTTTTCGACTCGACAAACTAAGTACTAATTTATCGCAGATCTAAGCTATATTTCAGAATTTTTCAGACAATAACAGTTATAAATGTTACACATACATACATATATGGAATCAAACACAATAGGTTCATATTATGCTGAATAAGCTAATTGAGTTACTTGGCATATGTCACATCTGGGAAGCTTGTTAGAGAGGCATTGAAGGAGAAGCCTCTGGTGCTTTCTAGCAAGCTTATTGGCAGCATGAACCTCAACATCACATTTGGCACACAAAGCTGCCTCATCTGCACAACAAATCACAGTTGCTTGAGCCTTCTCACAAACATCACACTGAATCTTCATTCTGTTTTACTATTCTATGCTGCAAAATGGGAAGAAATCAAATCTTCTTCAGCAGCAGTAGCATGAAGAGGAGCCAAAAAGGGAGATAGATAGAGAGAAAACGTAACAAGTGATGATATTAACTAATAATGGATGGATCACAGAGAAAGAGAAGTGAATGGATGAGATTTCAAAGGTTGGAAGATAATGCTTTTGATTTTGGGGATCAATATATGCAAAGGTGATGGAAACAGCAGAGCTTTGGTGGGACCAACCATTGCCATGCATGTGTGGCTGTAGAGCTACCAACAGCAACCATGCACGTTTGAGTGGACTCTGTGTTTTTGGTCATTTTAATAGATATTTATTTTCCTTTTTTCTTTATGCTTAGATTACAAAAAATATTGGATATTAGTTAATGCTTCTTTAATTATTTACCTACATTTGACTTTGCTGTCATCTCAATTAGTTGGCTCATCTACTCCGATGCTTAACTTTCTTGATGGTTATATATGGTTGGATGAATTCTTCAAAGTCCATACTATTTAATCATCAATCACATGGTCATGTTTTTATACAAAAATTCACTTTTCTTTTAATCATCAAAATGGTTGATTGGTTTTGAGTACTGTTACGTGGCTAACCTGAGATTGGTAGATTGGGCTTGAAGAATTGGCCCAAACGTCAAAAAGGAGGTGGTTGCGTTCGGAAGCCGCCGTCCGACTTCTCTATGTGAAAGAATGGGGGATGGTACCTGCAAAAACACTCCGATGCCTAAGTCAGTAAAGGAGTAAGCAGGTTTAGAGAATATTGGACTTAGAGATATCGGAGGGGTGTCAGTGTATTTATAGTGGTGATCCAATAACCACCGTTGAAGTAGTCCCACTTCTGAAGGTGGATAACCGTCCTTTTATCTTAGGATTGTTGAGATATGGCTCCAGGAAGTGGGTTGAGAGATTTTAGGGGCAGTTACTTATTTGAATAAGTGTTATCTGCCAGCTATCCTTCGAGCCCGACTTCTTTGGGATGGAGTTTATGTTGGATCCGACCTCTTCTAAGGAGGTCGGTAGGTGGTGAAGGTCAATCTTTCGATTGGACCTTTTGGTGTATTTGGACCTGGATCATAGTATTGGACCAGGGTAGGAACAAGTACTATATACAGTAGCTATTATAACTATTTTTTTTTGTTTCCTACACTATCTCCTAATCCGACAGGTAAAGGATTAATTCGTCGCGAATTGGAGTTCCATTTAAAAGTTTGTCACTCGCCAACAGGTTGCTACATACATAAGGCAGGATTTAAACCCCCGAATACTTATTTAAGCGGACTAATAAACTAATCAATAGACTAACCCAACTTAGTTATTACTATAAGTATTCTATTTATTAGAAATTTGTTGCATATCGTTGTGGAAAAAGTTCTCACCCAAAATATAATTATGGAAATTTCATGCAATCTATATGATGAACACAATTTATTACTTTAAAATTAAATACCTCCTGTTAAAAAAGGCAAGATTTTGATCGAAGCATTCCAACATATGCAACATCTATTTACATCAATATAAATCCATCAGATTTCATATATCTTATAGATGATTGTGATAAGAAACATTCACTGTCAATTCTAGCATTTCTTTATGAATGATAGTACTTAATAGTAAAACATTGTTCACACAAATGGGATATTAGTTTCCGTGTATGAGAAAGAAGAGCCACGTCCACCAATTTGAATATCTAAAATAAGCCATGCACATTCTTTTTCCCATGATTATTTTATTTTTATTTGAGGTACCTAATTTTCTTTTTATTTTGGTTTTCCCTCCATTTTGGACTGTATATACTTATTTTCCTATTGAAGATTGACATATAAAATGCTTGGGACTAAATTGTTGATTTATATCATTATTTACTTTAAATTATTTTTATAACATCTTCAAGATATAGGATGATTGCTAAATTGATACAATTATGAGTAAATTAAGCTGAATCCTCTTATGAGTAAAATAATATGTCATGCATTTGCGGTTTAAGATTTAGGGGTTTGTGTTCTATAATTTTGTCTTAAGATGTCTTTGGTAAGTTTAAGATTTTGTTGACCTACATCTCTAATGATCCTCTCTTAGTCTCTTGTTTAGGATTTCTGAAGAGTGGTTTGAAAGAAATCAAGAATGTCTAACACCCTTAGCCAAGATATTCCTACTAATTGATTTATAGACATAATTTGTAAAACATAATTTGTTGATTTTCCTTGATTATAATTTTTACATTTTCATAAGTAGCCTTGATATAAATTAAAAAGAGTAAAGTATCGTTTTTGTCCCCAACGTTTGGGGTAAGTTTTAAAGTTATCCCTAACGTTTGAATCGTTCTATTTAAGTCTCTAATGTTTTAAAATTGACTCAATGTTGTCCTGCCGTTAGGAATCTGTTAACGGAATTGACGGCAGAAAAAAATTGAAACGATTTTGAAACGTTATGGACTTAAATAGAACGAAAACGTTGGGGACGAAAATAATACATAAAAATAAATTTTAATTTTATCCTTCACTAATATCAATCTTTTATGGTACATAGTTATTCAATTATTTTTTATCACATTTAAGTAAATTACACTTAATCACATTATTTTGATTCTAAATAAATTTATTTTTTTATAATTCTACTCTTAAAGATTTTTACTCATCATGAAATGTTTGTAAAATGACTAGAATCACATTATTTTATTGTATATTTATCATTTTTTTCTCCAAGTTTATATACTAGTCATTTTACAAATATTTTATGATGAGTAAAAATTTTTAATAATAAAATTATAAAAAAATAAATTTATTTAGAATAAAATTAATGTGATTAAGTGTAATTTACTTAGATGTAATTAAAAAATAATTGAATAATTATGTACCGTAAAAAATTGATATTATTGAAGGATAAAATTTAAATTATTTCTATGTAGCGTTTTTGTCTCCAACGTTCGTCCTATTTAAGTCCCTTTTCAAAATATTCTCAATTTTGTCCCGCCATCAATTCCGTTAACAGATTCCTAACGACAGGACAACATTGAGTTAATTTTGAAACGTTAGAGACTTAAATAGGACGATTCAAACGTTAGGGACAACTTTGAAACTTACTCCTTACATGGGGATACTTTACTCAATTAAAAAAAATGTCAATGGCGGATAATAAATATCAAACAACAAATTTGAATAGAATTTATAGGTACACACACCATTATAATCCCACAACTCTAAAAGGAGATAATAATTTAGGAGCTTATGATCATGATCATGACCATGATCTACATAACAACTTATAATTCATGAAACAGGGTGATAATTCTATGTCCTAAGTTATAGTAGTATTATATATATACACATTAACACATCTATCAATCTATCTAAATATATCATTGTTACATAGCTTTCCTTTTGTTCAACCATGGGATAAAACATCTTATGGTAACAAGAACCATGGATGGTATTGCCATCTTGACCTTAAATGTTTTGATTCCAAGCTTCTTCTTGGAAACCCCTTCACGCACCCTTGAAACAACTCCCATGGCAGCTTCATTCACTTCCTTCATTGACTTCTTCAACTTCTCCTTGAACCCACCATTGTTCTTTTTCTCCAAGCTCAAATGGTAGCTCTTGAGAAAAGTTCTTCTTGCATACCAAAACTCGTGTCCACGCCTCGACGACCACCCTCCATGAACAAGTTGGGGAGACTCATCATCATCAAAAGAAGATGGAGTATAGGAAAAATTAGACATGAATTTGGAACCTTGGATTGAAAAGGGGTAAGTGTGAGAGTGAAGAGAGAGTGGTTGTTACACAAGGATTTATATATGAACATAATGTTTTGATCTTTCTATACACTTTAACTTAGTGGTTAAACCATAGAAGAAATCAATGCGTCTAGTTTGGTAACTTGGTTGCACCCCAAGACTAATAGCCAAAGCTATAAAGTTTGATGTGGAAAAATTGTTCTTGTATTGGACATAATTTTCTCTCTGATAGTCCTTGTCAGTTTATTTTTTTTCTTAATCGTTGGTAATCTTAGATACCATTGAAAGGCTGTGAATACCCAAAACTATGCGGTGAGAATATTCTCTCATGATAGAATTTTAACTAATGAAGATTAAATAAAAAGTGATTCGTATGATGCCTAAAAGATAATATTTAATTTAAAAAATATAAAAGTAAATAATTTTTAAATATTTAAAATTTATTGTAAAAAATAAGTTAAACAAAAAATTAAACACCAACTTATAGATACTATAAAATTGGCCTAAATAGAATTAACTTATAAGTTTTATCCTTCATGATAGGTTACTTTCATTTTCCTTTTCGGAACGTAGTTTTCCTTCATTTTTTTAAATTGGAAAGAAATACTTGATTACAACCAAATGGGTTGTAATAAATTTTAAAAGTTTGGAAGAGCTAATTAATAATTTGAAGTAGAAATCCATCAAATAACTAAGAATGGACTTGATTGGTAGGTTAAGTACAAAACAATAAAAAATTTTAGGGTCCCATATTTTCTTTGGGCCGTACATTTTGGAAGATGGTAGTATGGAAAAAACAAAAAGAAAACAATAGTAGAGGGCTAGAGGCTAAGCCCAATACCCCAAGGGAAATATACATTTAACATAATATAATATCAGCCCAGAAAAAGTGTAAGCAAATCTATTAAATTTCAATTGACAGAAAAGTTTTTCAACAATTAAGTACATTGAAATAACTTGAAAAGATATACACAAATACAACAAATCAACAATATCAAGCCCAAAAAATGGAGGCCATTCTGACTTTCTATAATGTCATATAATATAATAAATTGATAATAGAGTACTTAAAAGGAAAGAACAAAGCCAATCACTAAAAATGGCTAAAAGAATAACCATCTTAAATGGGACTTTACATACCCCTTCAGCTCTTCCAATGAATCTGTTGAATGTATTCTGCCACAGAAAATAGAAGACAATTAGTACATGTATGGAACCATAGTCAAGGGACAACTAACTTTTAACATTTGAAGCCTAAAATTTGTGTTTGGGAACCTGCTTTAGGCATCGTTCTATTAACACTTGCTGTTCCCAAAGGCTTATGATTATGATGAAAACTAGTTTTAGAGTTGAACTCAGACATGCAAAGAAAAGAACATATGGGATGAGACAAATATGCTGTAAGTTGTAACATATCATCAGTTTGAAACACTTAAGCAGAATGCTAAACAATCTTACATTATTACATACATAAAGGGTAAGTAATTGTGCTTATTCTTCAATAAAATTATCATAATATTATTGCCAAGATACAAGGAAATAAGTAAACCAGAAACAAATTTGGCTTTCAGGGGTGAGCTTAAATCTTCAAACTCCAATGTATATTTAGCCACATTGTCAAATTCATGCTAAAACTACATAAACTCACCATTTTGTCAAGTCATTTGGACTGTCTTTGCCATCAGTGACTTTAGCTTCTTGAGTGTTAGTAGCAATAGCGGCGCCATCTTGATGAGGACCACCTGGATGAAGAATGTGGGAAAAGCCCTGCCCAATTGACTGCCACCATCTAGTAGTAGGTACAGGTGTTTGTAAGCCATCAGCGCTCGCAACAGTCGATGGTTCAACTGTTATAGCTGAAGCAGGATTGAGGTTAGAAAATCTGAAAGCGCCTAAAATCTTCTCCGGAAGCTCCGATTGCTCTTGGCTCTCAATAAGAAAAGCCAAGTCAACTGTCAAGCTCGAGATGTAACCGAATGCCAAGTGGACTATAGCACTGGCAACCATGGAAGACCCTATGTCAATATCAACTTCCATGAAATTCTCTCCTGAACAATATTTACAATGAAGGGCACGGCCGATTATGCATATGGCCTGCTCTCCGACGGCTTTCCTCACAATCCAAGGACCCCTAACAATGTTGGCAATCAGCTTGAGCCTCGAGTTCCTAAACCCATTGTCACCTCTCAAGAACCTGTCCACGAGGGAGCCCTCGGTGACAGGCTCCTCGGAGGCAAAATACGCGACGGCACTGTAGTTATCCTTGGTAGGAACTTGAAGATTAAAGGCCCAGACAAAGGGCTTGTTCTCATGACATTGAGAAAACTCATCATCAATAACCTTTCTAACCCTACTTTGTGGATTGCTGAGTATATCACTAATCTTGGAAGAACTCTTAATCCAATCAAATCCAAGAGGCTTAAGAAGGTAATCACCAGCAGGAACCTTAACCCTAGATTTGAAATAATCAGGACCTCTAACCATGAAAGCATCACCAGGTGGAGTTGCCCAACCATTGGAACAATTTTCAGGGTCAAGCAGTGGAATTGCACCTTCAGATCTTATCCTATCAATCCAATCAGATTCTTTTGCCATAACAACTAATTATGTTCCACGCTTCCCCCTAATAATACTAATAACGATAACAACAATTAATAATGATAACAATACTAAGCTAATAGCAATTAAAATGAAAAATTGGCTAGAAAACAAGCTTAATTATGAAGTGAAAAACAGAGAAACGAGTACCTGTAGAGCGTGGAATAGAAAAGAAGTCAAAGAATGAAGTGGTTTTGAATGAATGTGGAGCTTTATGTCGCTAAGTTCCGAAGATCCCAGAAAAGAAGACACGGGTCTTTACTCTTTCTTCTTGTTTTCTCCTCAGGTTTCGTTATTTTCTTCTACTAATTATTTGTAATTATTTATTTAATATTGAAACTTACACTTTCGTCCATTTCTTTTTTCTTTATTAAGGTAAGAGCCTGGGCTAAGATGAATTTACTTTGCTGGCACGCAAGCATAAGACAGAGACAAAGAGAAAAGATGTCTAGAACTTTTAATTTTCCGTTTTGGCCCACACAATTTTTTTTTTAATCGAAGATAAAGAGACTCGAACTCGCAATTTCTTAAGTGAATATGAGAAGATTATGTCATTTGATCTATGACCTATTAGCTTGGCCCACACAATTTGAATTAGAATAATATTACATATTCAATTTTTTAATCAAGTTAAATTAAATTTATTGAATATAACTAAATCAGTTATGACTAGTATTAAATATAAAACATTACTCATTTTAAAATTACTATTTATTCTTTAAATATAATTTTTTATTCAATTTTTAAGTCTAATTTTCTATTATTGTATTTATTATAATTCATCTTTCAATCATGCATTATTTATAAAAATTTAACAAAATAATTATAATAATCTTCTTAGATATTATGTCTTAAATTTTTTCTCTCATATATTTAAAATTATATTTTTCTAATATTAAAATATTTAAATTTAAATTTAAATTTAATAAAACAAAACTAACAAACTCTAACTAAACTAAAATTAAAATAATGGGTAATTTACATAAATAAATTGTTACACCTTTAAAATTACGCAATTACATTATTTTTAAAATAAAGACGCAAATACATTGTTTTATATATCTATAGAAACCGCTACTGTCAGTAGCAGTTTACATAAACACATAATCCGCTGCTGCCAATCGCGGATTACGTTCAAATGTGGCAGCACAGAAACCGCTAGATTAAATATGAAAACAAATAGTAAAACTAATATTTATTTAAAAAAATAATTACAAAACAAATAATTAATGGTATATACTATTTAAATAATATCATAAATAAAAAAATTTAATTTATCATTTCACACTATAATTTAAAAATATAAATATGTATATAATAAATTTTTTATTTGTATTTATTATTAAATAGCAAATCAAAGAGTGAGTACTCACTCTTTTTAATAATAACAAATAAAAGGGTGAGTACTCACTCATTTTAATAATAAATACAAATAATTTTTATTACATGCATATATTTATATTTTTTATTTTATTCACTTAAATATATAATGCTATCACTATTATTTATCCAATCAATTAACTATAAAATACAAATAATTTTTATTTGTTAAAATCTTAGAAAATATAAATGCAATGACCTTTTGAGTTATATGGCTAAGATTTAAAGATATTTTTTTAATTACATATTAATTGATAAAATTTTATATTCTTATGAATTATTTTTATAAATTAAAAAAAATTACTAATACCTATCAGAATAATTATACCTCTCTATAGATATATAAAATAATGTATTTGCGTCCTCATTTTGAAAACAATGTAATTACGTAATTTTAAAGGGGTAACAATTTATTTATGTAAATTGTCCTAAAATAATGCTATATATCAAAAATATATTTTCCATTCTAAATTTGGTATACAATTACTTTTAAAAATTAATAAATATAATTATTTTTAGATGAATTTTAGATGTGTTAAAAATTTATTAAATAAACAATCTTATAAGATATACATTTAGTAATACATAAAAGATAAACAATTATACTATAAATATAATTTCTATTTTATTCTTATACTTTTTCTTAATCTTTCCTTAATATATATATATATATATATATTATTTTAATATATTAATTACACTCATAATCAATTTACTAATAAACTAGTTTTACTGATTAATTTCATCAAATGACGAAAATGCAAGAAGATTTTTTTTTTCTTCTTTTGTCTGAAAACCTAATTTTTTAAACTTGCTATAATTAATTTTTTGAGAGTGGTCCTATTTTTTATTTTATTACTTTTGTACCTCTAATGTGATAATTGTAATAAAACTCTTTTTATTGCAATAAAATTACTATCTTAGAGAAAAAAAAAAAAAACTAATTTTACAATGTGTTATATTAATACTAAATAGAAATAAATCAATAATTACTAAAAATAGAATTTAATCATGGGATACTCATGTGCTAATGGCTAATAAAATATATTAACTTAAATAAAATATAATAACGAATTTGGGTATATGGTAAGTGATATTCTAATGCAAAATGGTGTTAACAATTCTGGACTTATGTTTGACGAATATGCAAGGATAATGTTAGCATTTGATGCACTCAAATACTGATATGCTTATTCACCCAGAAGAACTTGATAACTTGATGTCAGGCTTATTATAATGGTAATTAATTAATAAACTAATAATCATGTCAATTCTTAACGTGTGGTTGTGTCCTTTCTTATGTCTCAAATCTAACACTGCCAATATGGTTGTGTCCTTTCTTGTGTCCCAAATTAATAAATATACCACAAGAGTTGTTTTTTCCTTTTTTTTTTTTTTTATAAAAAATATTAAAAAATTATCAAAATTTATTATTTTTAGCCATCAATTAGTTATCAATATTTAAAAGTATGAATAAAATATGATATTAAATTATTAAACTAAAAAACTTAAATTAAAAAAATTGAGTTAATAATTAAGTGATGACAAAAAATAATAAATTATAATAATCACTAACATTCATTACAAGGTAAGATAACAATATTTAATCATGAATAATAAAAGGTCACCACAAAAAAAATCATGAATAATAAAATACTCACTGTACTCTGTCTTTTAAACACATCTTTAACTTATTTTATCCTATCATTGCAGTGTTACACTATCTTCTTCTTAAATAAAATTTGTCCTCAAATTTATCATTACCCTAGTAGCACATCTAAGTTTGTCTACAAATAATAATAATAATAATAATAATAATAATAATAATAATAATAATAATAATAATAATAATAATTATTATTATTATTATTATTATTATTATTATTATTATTATTATTATTATGAAACATTAGTATCTGTTTTTTTGAAGTAAATATTTTATATTATATGCTTATATAAAAAGTAAGTAGTTATAACTATTTTTAAAATATGAATTAAATGTATTTTCAAAGTATATTATAAATTAATTATTAACACTAAATCATACAACTAATTTTTTCCATAATTATATATTGCTTCAACTCAACATAAACAAGTAAAAGAAACTATGATACATATTTGATACATAATTATACATAGTTAAATTACATATTTGACACATATCTATTAGAAAAAATTGAAAATTCCAAAAAAAAAAAAATAAGTGGAACAAAATTTTAAAAAGGAAAAAGAAAAAATTAATAAAATATTATTGTATTATCATGCATTTGTTGTGCCTATTAGTCTACATTTTTATTTTATTTGTTAAATAGCTATAATTATAATAACATGTAATTAGTTAAGGTAGTTAACCAATATTTTTTAACAAATATTTATATATATATACATAATAAAAGATATATTTTAAATATTATAGTCACCAAAAATATTTTAAATATTAAAACTTTAATTAGTATTTCTTACTATAGTTGTCTTTAATATAATTTAGTGATACACTAGTAATGTTTGTTAATTTATTCTTTCATTTAAGTCATACTATAAAATAATTTATGAAAATAATCCATATAAAATTTATCAATATAACATTTTTTTCAATTTTTAACAAATAATTTTGATATCAAACTTAATATTTTGATGGAAATAGTAAGTAATGTGAGAAAAGCCAATGAGTAATAGCTCAAATGACATAGTCTCCCCATGCTCAATTAAGAGGTTACGGGTTCGAGTCTCCTATCTTTGGTAAAAAAAAAAAAAAGTAATGTGAGAAAAAATCATAAAATAAAATAAAAAAAGAAAAATAGAAACGTAACTACTTTTATAACTTATCCTAAAAAATCTGAACCTATAAAGTAGCACACAAGACAGGAGGAGCATAAGAATCCGTTTATGTATTTACGTGTAACTGTTATTTCTGCCCAATTGTACTGTACTTTTCGTATAAGTCTTTTATAGTGTTATTACTCTCTTTTCTTTCTCTTTTTATTTTCTCTTAGTAGCGTGTATTTATTTAAGTTTTATAGCTTAATCATTAACTTGGACATTCTTATGCACATAGTAGAGTAGAGTAGTTAATTAAATGCTACACTGATTTTGTATTTTGCCATTCCATTACACTAATTCATCATCTTCACTATCATTTCAGGTCTTATCTTTTGTTTTTCTATTACTATTTTCAATAATGGCACTGAGTACGTACTTGAACGGAGATGCACTTCAAAGTTCAATAATATCAGAAATTTTCACCACAAAATTTCAAGAACTAACCACACCAGAAGAACTTACACTTGACCATTTTTACCACCAACACAGCCAAGAAGGCTTGTTTTCTAATAACTTTTTCTTTGACCCTTATTTTGACTTTAACAATGGATTTTTCCATCCTGAAATTTTGTCTTCTCATCAACTTGGTCATAGTTGCACTTCTTCTCATGACCCTTTTATCTCACCCAAACCCAATAATCTCTTTCAGATTGAATACTCTAATGTCAACACCCTTCTTTCATGTCCGAAACGCCAAAAGTACTTTCATAAGGATGAAGAACTCCAACTCTCTTCTCCATTTAAGGAGTATGCATCGCCCAGTCTATTTGATGGGTTTATACTGAATTCATCTTCTTTATTACCATCTGAAGAAGCAGCACTAGCAGAAGAACTACTATTACCTGCACCAGTGACAACACCGTCGTCAGACTTCATGGTTCCTAATGTTGTACGTAATGGTTTTTGTGTGGGAATTAATAATGAGAGTCAGAAGAAGGACAGTAAGAGAACTATCTCTGCACAGAGTATAGCGGCAAGGGAGAGAAGAAGAAATATCACAGAAAAGACACAAGAGCTTGGAAAGTTGGTTCCTGGTAGCTCAAAGATGAACACAGCTGAGATGCTCCATGCAGCTTCTAAATATGTGAAGTATCTTCAAACTCAAATTGGTATGCTTCAACTTATGAACACGCTCCAGGTAACTGCTTCTTTTATTATTATTATTATTTGTTACATCTATAATAGTGTTTCTTGGATGACTGTAATATTACCATGGTTTGAGGATGAAAAATGATGTTTTATATTTTTTTAATATATATTTTTTTAGAATTTTTTGTTTAGATAATTTTTATAATTAAGAATTAGGCCAAAGAAATTTTTTGTTTAAGTTTTATATTTAGTGGTGCAACTTCATGTACTCTTCCAATACAGTGCTGCCTTAATTTTTGCTCGTTCCTTTTCTACATTGTTTAAGGTTGGATTAATTGTAAATATCCGCAATATTATTTTTGGAGAAATTATTTGTATGTTATTTATTCATGAATTTCTTTTATTACCTCTAATATTTAAAATTATTTGAAATCAATGATTAATTACATATTAGAAATTAATGGTTTGAATCTTTTGCTTGTCCCTCACTTGTGCATAATAATTTCTGTTTGAATTTAAAATGTTTTATTTTTTTAAACAAAATAGAATAACTGAAGATTAATTCTACATGAACTCGACATTGCTCCTCAGGAATAAATACTTGTCATTATTGCATACATGTGGTTGGTTATACACCACTACATGTGTTCACTATTGCTGCCACTTCCTTAAAAATATGTGTAGTAATTGATTGAAGATTGTATAGGATTAAATTTAGTTTGAGAGATAGAGATAGAGATACAAAGAGAGAGAAAGTGAAGGAGAATTTTAAGGAAACAGTTATTTGAATGGAAGGATTTGTTCAACACAACAAGAGAAACTTTAGGAACAAGCAGTGACGGAGCTTAGTTCAGATAAGGGGTGGCCATGACCCCCCAAATTTTTTATAAAAAATTTAGTAGTACTTTTTTAAAAGATAAAAAATAGTTCAATTGACTTAAATACTTTACTATGACTTAAAGTATCTAATAAGTTCAATAAACAACACTCTCTCTATCTTTAAGTTCAAATATAAAAAATTAGATATTTTTTATTTATTTAATTTAATTTTTTATATGATAAAAAATAATAGAATATTCAATAAGTATTAATATTAGTGTATTTGTATAAATTGATAAAAAAATTCAATAAATATTATAAATTTTAATATTTATCTTTCTAATTTCTTCTTTATATATTTTACAGAATATATATTCAAATTTTTATATAAAATAATAATGAAAAATCAAAGAATTGATACATTTTTTAAGAGGAAGGCTAATATTTAAGAAGGAGAACATATAACTTTTACAATATCAACACCTGAAGATAGTTCTTCTACTTTAATGAATCACGAAAAATGTGAGATATAACATTCAAAAGTTCAAAAAGTTACATCTGATAACTTTAACCTTAACTTTTTGGAACGAGATCTTAAAAAACGGCTTTAAATTTGGCAATATCACCCAAACCAGAGATGAGATTAGGCGAGTTTATCTTAAATGAGTCCATATCAAAAATATTTTGACAATTATTTTCTATCTGGCCCCCCCAAAATTTTATTTCATGTTCCGCCACTGGAACAAGAATTATAAATTTAGAGAAATAAAAAAACAAAAATGAGATACTTATCTAACTGTTAACATGTAACTGCCTCTGTTCTATTATTTATTTTGGATAATTGCAAGAAGTTTTTTAATATTCTTTTCTGAACTATATATTAGAGAAGTGGTCCACCAATAAAAACAATAATTTTAGCAATTTAGTTCATGAGAAGTGCAATTAGAAATAATGGACTAAGCACTTGTGTGTATCTAACATTCTTGCTTTTTTATAAGTTTTAATTGCGTTTTTTCAAACATTTTTGCTTATCATATTTTGCTATAATAATAATGGTTGCAGAAAGAAGATGAGGTTGTTCCTCCAAGTGAAGATCTATGTGCTCTTATTACTTCTCCCTTTGTTCAAGAGAAGCTTTATTCTGAGGAACTATGCTTTGTCCCTAAAGACTTTGTTACAACTTTGACAAATCAGCGTGATGTTCGATCAAAGCCTACCATCTTTAAGGATCTTAAAGAGTTGATTGAAACAAATAATGTGCAGAAAAAAGCATAGTAACATTCATTCTTTTTTATTTATTATTTATTATTAGATGCTAGCATGAGTTGTTTTCAGCATACAATTTTTTCTTCTTTTTTTTTTCTGTTGCTTCAGTAGATATGTTTGCTCTTTTCTCGAGAGCCTTAGATTTCATTTTATATGAACGGAACAAATTTAATGCGTTTCTTGAATTTTTCTTATCAAATGGTGAATTCACCTCATGATCCTGCATGCTCAACACTTATGGTGAATTTAATGTTTTTTTTACTGAGTCAATTCGCTTCATGTTGCATTTGCTGTTACGTTAATTTCATATAAATCGAAAATGTTTGGTAACCAAAGAAAATCAGCCAAAAATAGTCATATTTTATTTAGCATTCATTAATTGTTGCGATAATTAATTAATGCTAAATAAGACAAGTTCTGACTGTTTTTTTTTTCTATCTTTATATATGCTCCATGCCATGCTTATTACTTGCTCTCCACACGTCCATAATAAAAACTGTTGCACAATAGTCTATTTTCTTTTCATTCATTCTTGTCGGTCCCAAATTATGTCCAAGGTTTGTTCTTTTCCCGATCTGTGCCAACCATATTAGCTAGAATCTCGATTTAACTCTTAAAATCTTCCGATATTACGATTTTAAATGAGTCTATCGATTTTACGAAATTTATACTAGGTCTGACGATTTTACGATTTAAATCTTGTTAAGATTTTACGTTTTACGTACTTAATTTACTTTTTCGATTTCACGTAAAATTTCGATTTTCTCTACCTTGCCAACCGTTCCCAAGTGCTGCCTCTTTTTTAAAGTTCCTGAATTTCTAAACTCCAAAGACACATTTTAAAAATTATTATCCATCTTCGTGTCTTTTTTTTTTGACAAACATTTGCTCTCAAGCGATTTCTTGGTTTCCCACAATCATACTCCACCAATCTTTTATTATCAACAACTATGACCAAATGTGTGTAACTGTGTATATGACTAAGTGGCTAGAACCAATATAGGAATAGGATCAATGAATCAGTTATGGTTTTTGTGATTCTAATTCCAATTGTGATTGAACTAAATTATCATTGATATTAGTTTTCTATATCTTCAACCGCATCTAAAAATGACAGGCCAAGCAATAAAGCATGTCATCTGTGAAAATGATGTTACCTAGTGAGATTTGTTTGTCTCAAAACAAAACAATTTGGTTAATTTAGAAAACAATTTGGTTAATTTAGAAAGCGTCCCTTAAAAATGTCTAGCATAGTTCATTTGTGGTAACAAAAAGAAAGAAATCAAAAGTACATTTTTTACCCGTTCTTCAAGTTTTGAGGGTTGTATTAAGTATTAACCATGTTTAAATCTTCTTTTAAAGTATATTGTTTTGGAATAAATCTCTACATCCAAACAAAACACTTAACCAAGTCTAACCAAGTTTTTATAATCACGCGCCTTCTTCTCCGCTTCCACCTCTTCCTCCTTCTTCCCTTCTTATAATTTGCGCGCAAGCTGATTCTTCTTCTGCTTCTTTCATTATCGTCACCATCAACAACACCAACAATATTTTGCTATCATCTTTATTGATTCTAATTTTTTCTGGTATCATCATTAAATAATTTCGATTCATTTTTTAGTTTATTTCGGTTTATTTATGTGTTAATTGAAGTTCACTTGATGCAGTATTGACCAAATTTTTATTCCTTACTTAATTTTGATTCATTTCTTAGTTTAATTGAAGTTTATTTGGATTCGAAAATGAATTCGATGTGTGTTTTGTTGATGATTGGGTCTTTTTGACTACTTGTTTAAAATTGAACTAATTTTTGTTCATTTGTGTGTTAATTGAGATCCACTTGATGCTGTTGAAAAGTATTGATCAAATTTTTTAGTAAAGAAGAATGAAATTATTCATTATCACTTTATTCAATTGCATTAGATTCCACTACATTCCATTCAATTAATTCAGTTTTAAACAAACAGTAAAAAAGATTCAATCATCAACAAAAACACATCGAATTCATTTCTGGATAACCTCAAATAAACAAGAAATGAACCGACATTAAGTAATAAAATATTTAACATCAGCTCAATTAACACACAAATGAATCGAAATTAGTTCAATTTTAAACAAGTCGTCAAAAAGACTCGATCATCAACAAAAACACCTCCAATCTATTTCTGGATCCAAATGAACCTCAGTTAAACTAAGAAATGAATCGAAATTACTTAAAGAATAAAAAATTTGGTCAATACTGATCAGCAGCATCAGGTGAATCTCAATTAACACACAAAAGAACTGAAATTAGTTTAGTTTTAAACAAGCAATAAAAAAGACTCAATTATCAACAAAAACACATCGAATTCACTTTTGAATCCATATGAACTTCAATTAAAGTAAGGAGGAAAAGAAAAATCGCAGTAATAACGGCAGCAATAAAAGAATAACGATTGAGAGAAAACACGCGAAGACGAAGAAGAAACACGACGAAGAAGGAGGACGAATGCGAAGAAGAAGAAGGAAGAAGACGAAGAAGAAGAATATGTTTGCTTTAGTGAAGCGCGTGTGTACACGCTGGTCCACACGTGGGTATAATAAAAGTGGTTTTTGTTGAATTTAAACCAATTTAATTGGACTTGATTGCCAAAAAACTTAGATATGTAGCTGGGGTGATATTTTTTTGTATCTTTAAAAATAAACCACTTTATCTGAGTCAAAAATGGTATATCTTAAAATATATTAAGATCAATTAGCTTTCATTGAACTGAGATAAAAAAGTTCATGATGTTAATTGATCCATCCTTCCAATTTCTATCATCACACAGCTTCCTCCATGTTTGCGAGATCAAAATGAGATCTCTTTTGATTCTCGCATTCAATCCAGCTCTTGCCAGGCATCTTCTTAACCCCTCTATCCTCCATTAACTTCCTGATTGCTAGAGTATCATTCCACCTACCAACTGTTCTATAAGGTTCCGTTTGGTTAATGTCCATGTCCATCAGAGACATGGACACGGTGGTACGTGTACACCGTTTGTTTGCTGAGACATAAAATTTTAAAAGATACGGTTACACACAGATGCACATAAAAGACATGTATTTAGTGTATCTCTTTTAAGCTGTGACACTAAGACACAACTCATGAGACACAGATTTTTTCAATTCTATCCCTAATTATTTTTTAAAATTCCAACCATTGTCCTTTATCTTTAACACTTGAGTTGTTTTAGTTTGGGGATAAAATGGACTTTTGAATTAAATACATGTGTCTTGTGTATTATCACCAAACATGTTATAAAATTTGTGTATCTTTGTGTTCATGTGTATTTGTGTCTTTGTGTCTATGTCTCTATTTTTTTGAGACAACAACCAAACACTGCCTAAATGTTACCAAGCAGAACATAACTTAAATGAAACCCTGGTTGCAGCTCAATCATCTTTTTGGCTATGCGTTCTGCAGTGATATAGTCTGAGCACCTAGTGCAAGCTCCAAGAAGTACTACCCAAAGTGACTGATCATGTCTACAATCCGAATTTTCCAACAAAATTTCAGCCTCCTCTATCAGTTCAGCACGACCTAGAAGATCAATCATGCAATTGTAATGCTCAACTCCAGGCTGAATCTCATATTTCTTTGTCATTGAAGTAAAATATTCTCTCCCTTCATTAACCAAACCAGTATATGACTGCAAGCAAAGAGAACAAGGCTAATGCTACCATCCCTCTTCCATTCTGTGCAAACCCACCAATCATTGAGTTCCATGTTATCAGATTTCGAACTTGCATACTCAGGAACAACCTATACCCAAAATCAATGCACCCACATTTTGCATATAGATCAACCAAGGCTGACTCCACTATAATGTCTCTCCAACCACCCTTTCTCACATACATACAATGAACCTCATTCCCCTGTCTCGTAGCAGCGAGTCCCGAGCAATAGTCCCCAAGCTGTAAATATCCACAATCCCACTCTCCTTAACAAGATTGAGCACAGTCTCATACTCTCGATTATAACAATATGTGCCGAGCATAGCAGTCAATGACACCAAATTCTTATTACTCATCCTATCAAAACAATCCTAGACTGGCGAACCGAACCACACTTACCATACATATCCAAAAGACTACTCTCAACAACCACATTCCCACATATCCCAGAAGTAACCACCTTAGCATGCACCTCTCTCCCCTGTCTCCACCACCCCAAGTTACCACAAGCGGCCAACAATGTCCCGAAGGTAAAACCATCCGGTGCCAACCCGCAACCTCTATGAATCTTATAGAACAACTCTACAGCATCCTTAAACCTATCATTCCTTGTAAGCGCTGAAATAACTGATGTCCAGCACACAGTATCCGGTTCAAGCAATTCATCAAACAGTTTGCGTGCATCCTCCACACCAAAATTCCTCCCATACATATCAATCAACACACTAGAAACCACTCGATTCGAGTCGAACCCACGGCTCACAACAACCCCATGAAAGCACCTTCCGACTTCCGAGCCTCAAGAAACCAAGTTCGGAGCAGGCCTTGATAACACATTAGTTCTTCACTGTTTTGACAGCATAGATTCCAGACAAAAAATGAGCGCTCTTGGATGTTTGATGTTGCATTTAGAATTATTGGAAGAGACTAGAGAGTTCTCAACCAAATTATGAAATTTATTTTATGTAAGTTTAACGAGGAATGCTAGGAGGCAACAACTTTGTGATTTGTAGCCATCAAATAGTCATCAATGATGATTTTAATGGTGTGAGATTTCATCTAATGGTTCACTTTTCTTTGTTAGTTATATACTGGCCAGAATTTAACAAAGTTGCTGGCACCCTAAACTTTTCCAAATTTAATTATGGATGACAAGAAAAATTTTGAATTTCGATATTTTTAAAAATTAAGATAAATGTTTTATGCTAATTTTAATTGTAATAATATTATATTATATTTATATAGGATCAACAACAATTTTAATTTAAGATATTTAATATTACGTGGTATTTTTAAATTAAAAATTGTATAAAAAAGTAATAATATTTTATTATAGGTTTAATTACTCTATTGGTTTTTATAGTTTTACGAAATTTTCAATTAGATTCCTATATTTTTTTCTTTTTAATTAGATCTCTGCATTTTTTTTTTTTTTTCAATTAGGTCTCTCTGGATAGTAATTAGTTTAATTGTATAGAGGTCCAATTAGAAAAAAAATTGGTGCAAGAAGTTAAATAAAACGAAAAAAAAGATAGAGATTCAATTAAAAAAAATTTTGGTGCAAAGACTCAGTTAAAAAAAAATATAAATACCTAATTAAAAATTTTACGAAACTATAAAGACAAATAGAATAATTAAACTTTTATTATATTTAATTTATTTTTAAAAATTAGATTCAAGAACGATTTAAAATTACCTGGCACGATCAGCATGTGACCTATTTATAACTTGTTGCTGGATTGAACGAATGAATACACAGATGGTTGGAAAATCGATTTAAAATTTTAAAATTATTAAGCAACGCAATGTCTATCGTGTAAATGGTTAGAAATTGGAAAAGAATTTTTACTCTATCAGCTACAACATGAACAATGTCTTCCACAACAAATTATACAGGTCATCATCATCACATGTGAGGGGTCCTTCTTCTTATTTAATTTTTAGTTTGGAATTATTGTTGTCCAAGATACGGAACATGCATCATGAACAAGAATCATTATTAGGTGAGACTCAAGTATGCCTTACAAAGGAAGAAGACAATTACATATACATTATACTTTGGCATTTATCACTCTATAGAAATATAATCTTGACCGTTGTGCTAATTTGTTTGTTCATGAGTAAACACATTATGACACTTTGGAATTAAAAACCACGGAACTTTTCAGCAACCAAATGTTTGTTTTCCAACGAAAGTCATAAGAATGCGATCAACATGACAACCTACTCCCAACTTGAATGGTGTCATCACCAATGCATGCATCATAGCTTTTAACTCTTCTAAGTTCTAACCTTTCAAATACCAAAACTCTACCAAGTTATTGAAGTTGAAGTGAAGAGAAATTAAACCTCAATACAAACGTTCCATGAATGGAGAAGAGAAACCTACTCATCAAAGATGAACCCTTTATCCAACACCCTTTTATTGTTTCTCTTGTTCTGATTGTGGGATTTGTTGTGATGGACCCTTTTCATCTGGGTCCATTGGGGAATCATGAGTTCAGACCCGTGAAGCATGACATTGCACCATATCATCAAGTCATGAAAAATTGGCCTAGGGACAACTTAAGCAGGCTAGGACTTTATGGCAAATCAGAATTTAAGGACCAAGTCTATGGACCTGAGTCACTCGAATTCGACAACTTGGGTCGCGGTCCTTACACCGGTTTAGCCGATGGCCGTGTGGTTCGATGGATGGGAGAGGAACTTGGTTGGGAAACATTTGCAGTTGTCACCTCCAATTGGTTACTATCTATCACTATAGTATTCCCCTTTATTATTTTGTCAGGCAGTTACTTTTCTAAAAACATTTTCATACAAAGATGATATTACAACTGTCAAATAGTTCAATCAAATATATTAAATTATTTAACAGTTTGTAATACTATCTTTAAGAATGGAAACTCAGATGCAGTCGACTTCACGTGAAGTTGATAGCTGAGAGTCGTTAGATGATTTAATTGATTTGACTAAATTTTCATCTAACGGCCCTCAACTATCAACTTTACGTGAAGTCGACTGCACCTAAATTTTCACTATCTTCAAATTATTTTTGTCCTAATACAGTTACTGAACAAATTTTAGAAAATACATAATTTCGGATATGCAATACATGTATTTTAAGCTAATCTAATGTTAATTATGATTAGGACGGAGAAGGTTTGCTTGAGAGGGAATGATTCAACAACTGCGAAGCAATGGAAGCATGAGAAAACGTGTGGGCGTCCACTTGGTCTAAGATTTGACAAAGAGAGTGGAGATCTATATATAGCTGATGCATATTATGGTCTTCTTGTGGTTGGACCAAATGGTGGACTTGCTACACCTTTGGCAACTCATGTTGATGGAGAGCCTATTCTCTTTGCTAATGATCTTGACATTCATAACAATGGTTCCATCTTCTTCACTGACACCAGCAAAAGATACAACAGAGTGTACTACTATACTATTTCTCTGTTTCTTGTTAATTAATTAATATTATGGGGGTTATTAGTTATTAATTACTTGTTTAATTTGCAGTGCGCACTTCTTTATATTGTTGGAAGGAGAAGCTACTGGTAGGCTTCTGAGATATGATCCTCCAACTAAAACAACTCATGTTGTCTTGGATGGCCTTGCTTTTCCTAATGGTGTGCAATTCTCTAAAGATCAATCTTTCCTCCTCTACACCGAAACCACCAATTGCAGGTTACCACAATTTTGGTGTATTCGATATTTTAACATATATTTTATATTAAAAAATATTATTTATATATTAAAATTAATTATTAAAATTAACTTTTATATGTTTATGTATAAATTATATTTTAATATTTTATACTAATAATTTATTTTAGTGATTAGTTTTGATGTAAGTCTAGCATGATTAATTTTATATAACAGATGAATTAATCATTCAAATTTCAGTCAAATAAAAAAAAATTTGCTGTTACAATTTTAACAATAGAATATAATACTGAAAGGGATAAATCACCAAAAATACATTCAAATTTTGTTATGGACAAAAATATTCTCAAATAATTTAAAAATGCGATAAAATTTTGGTAATTTTTAATGTTAGGTAATTTTATCGTATTTTTAAATTATTTAAAAATATTTGTATCGATCTCAAAATTTAGATACATTCTTATTAACAATAAAACTATTCGATTGCATTTTTAGTCTGCTAAAAGATTGAGTTAACACAGAATTTATTGTCTACAAACGCACTTCAACAACTAATTTCGTCAAACTACCTCGATGTTTAATGAATATCACCTTAATTTATATTTCTTATGATTAAAATCATAGAAATTTTTCAAGTGATACTCCATTGTGTTGAAATAAAGTATTCCAGGTTTGATAACATTATATTATGAGTAAAGGATTGTTTTTGTCTCTAATATTTGAGGTAAGTCTTAAAGTTGTTCCTAATGTTTCAGTCGTCCTAACGTTTCAAAACTGACTCAATGCTGTCCTACCGTTAGGGATCTAGAATTGACGGCGGGACAAAATTGAGACGATTTTAAAATGTTAGGACTTAAATAGGACGAAAACGTTGGGGACAAAAATGATATATAGAAATTAATTTTAATTTTATCTTTCAATAATATCAATTTTTTACTATACATAGTATTCAATTATTTTTTAATCACATCTAAGTAAATTAATATATATACAATAAAATATAAATTATACTTTTTGTCTCTAATGTATCAAAATTCTTTAAAATTATAAAAAAATAAATTTATTTAAAATAAAAGTAATGTGATTAAGTGTAATTTATTTAGATATAATTGAAAAATAATTGCATACTATGTACAGTAAAAAATTAATATTATTGAAAGATAAAATTAAATTAAAATTTATTTTTATGTATCATTTTTGTCCCTAACGTTTTCGTCCTATTCAAGTCTCTAACGTTTCAAAATCGTCTCAATTTTGTCCCGCTGTCAATTCCGTTAACGGATCCCTCACAGCAGAACAACATTGAGTCAATTTTAAAACGTTAGGGACTTAAATAGGACAAACTGAAACGTTAGGAACAACTTTAGAACTTACCCGAAACAAAAATATACTACTCTTATATTATTTAGAAGATATTGAATGGTAGATGACATGATGACAGGCTAAGGAGGCTTTGGATAGACGGTCCAAGAAGTGGGAGAGTGGAAGACGTAGCAGACCTGCCAGGTTTCCCAGACAACGTGAGAATGAACGAAAAAGGGCAGTTTTGGGTGGCAATAGACTGTTGTCGGACACCGGCACAAGAGGTTCTCAGTCACAACCCATGGCTAAGGAACATCTACTTCCGGTTGCCGGTAAGAATGAGCTTGCTCGCCAGAGCCATGGGAATGAAGATGTACACCGTCATCTCGCTTCTCGACGACAATGGACGCATCCTCGAAGTTCTTGAGGATCGAGAAGGTGACGTCATGAAGCTCGTCAGTGAAGTCAAAGAAGTCAACGGCAAGCTCTGGATAGGAACCGTGGCCCATAACCACATCGCCACCTTACCTTACCCCTGAAATGACTCAATTCTCCTCCACGTAGGATTTTCCTCATCGGTAGTAGTCAGCGAACTGCATGATCTATGTGTAACAATATTTATTTATAATAAAATATTTTGCCGCATGTTACATCGAGTTATTTTAGGATGAACGGATTAATATTATTACATTTATTCTGACTGTGAAATTGGAATTCTCTTAAACACAAATTTGTAGGATTTTGGGTTGGCATCTAAATATATTTATAAGAAATTTCAATATTTAAATAGTAATAATTTAATAATAATAAAAATGATAAGAATAAACTACTAAAAATATATTCGAATAATTTTGTCGCGGACATAAATGTATTCGAATTTTGTTATCAATAAAAATATTCTCAAATAATTTAAAAGCGCGACAAAAATGTCCAACATTAAATATGTATTTTAAAAAAAATACTTTAGAGATTGAATTTTGATGCAATTTTTTGCAAACATGATTAAAAAAGAGATATTTTTATCTTTAAAATTTGGTGATTTTTTGCTAAGTATATTTTTTTTATGATTTTTTAAAAGTATTATTGGTTGTCGACAAAAAATCACAAAACAATATATACTTAGCGAAAATCATCGATTTTAAAGATAAAAATATCTTATTTTTCTAATTATACTTATAAAGGTCGCATCAAAATTCAATTTTAAATCACTTTTTGAAAAACAATATTTAATGTTGGACATTTTGTAGTATTTTTAAATGAGTAAATGTCCAAAATGGTCCCTGAATTTCAAATCGGTATTCAATTTAATCCTTGATTTTTTTAAATGACCAACTAAATCCCTTAAATTCAGAAATGTGCGTCTCCGTTAGTCCCTCGCAGAAGTGCCGTCAAAACATTGCTGATGTGGAACGTTAACTACCATGTGGGCATTCTAGCTGTATGCTGATGTGTGCCAAGGTTGAATTTGATTCAAATTGATATCTGTAATTGCCTAATATTACCCAAATTAGTCCATTTCAATTATAAAACCCTAATTGTCTTCCCTTCTTCAAACTGTATGCTACGTTCTTCTGTTCTTCGACTTTCCTTCTCTTCTTCGACTCTCCTTCTCTTCTTCAGATGAAAAAAGTAATGTTATTTCATTAACAATCTGCTATTACACAAGCAGCAAGTACTTTGATTAGCAAAATAACTTACCTCCACCACCATTCATGGTCTTCCACAAATAATTGAATTTATGTCAGGCCAATATTGACCAATGCAATTATGACAATGGCAGCGATAAATGTGATGAACAAAATGCTAGAAAGAGTGTATATTTTGTAGTCCTACATACTAGCATATTCCTGATGTAACTACAGGACAATTGCACTAAATGACACAAGATCGCCAATAAACATTTGAAATGGTATTTTCCTATATCAAACAAATTGCTGAATCTTCCTAAGATATCTCTTTGTGGAAGAAGGGTTTTAAAACTCAATTCTAAAGCCGTATCCAATAACTCCATCAAACACGAGTAAGGAGATAGCAAGGACTATGAATATAGCAAGAATCACAATAATGAAGCAAAACGTGAGAGCAGTTGTGGCACCATAAAATATTGCAATAATGTTGAAGATAGAGGCTATGACAAAAACTAGTCTAATGTAAAGAATTACTGCTAAATTAACACTCCTTTTCTGGAATCATAATCAAGTAACACAATAGACATAGGATGTTGATAAAAAAATATAATGAGACATCATTTATTTTTCATGTTAATTGTATATGAAATTACCCATTCATTTCCAACAAACTAGCCATAGAAAGATGCTGATGAGTACCTGAACAGCAAAGAAGTTTTTAAGTATCTATCCATCCTATTCTCAAAATGCAGTGCAGTTGCATTTCAGGTAATTGAATAAGTGAACTTAAATCAACATCAAGATCAACATCAAACATCATTACTTATATCAATAGCACCATTTGGATCACCAAATACATTCACTTCTATGACTTGGTCTCCGTTAAAAGAACATCAAATTGAACATGCATAAAAAAGTAATACTTTGTCCCTCCCTTAGCAGGACTCCAACAATCCTCCTCAAGCTTCCCAATAAACCCCCAAAATAGAAGGTCATCCAAGTAAAACTGGAAGTAGTAGTCACAGTTAATAGCTTCGTTGAAGCTTGCAACCTCATCAACATATCCATTTTTGGCACAATGTCTCATCAATTTTGTCCTCTCTGAACTTAAATTCATACAAAGCATTGCTCAAATAAAAAGCCACAATAACAGAATTGAAATCCCCATCTTTTTTACGCTTCACTTTACCAATAACTCCCTTTATTCCTTTATTCTTTTTTCTTTTTCCATCACTATAATGTTTTGAACATCATTGGAGCGATTTATCTCAATATAAATTACATCCAGGCATTCAAGATTTGTATCAAAAAGAGTGATAGTGAGAGATTACAAAAACCTAAACACTCACCTTTCACCTTCTGCAATGTGCGAATATGATGATGCTTCATGCAAAACTTGATTCACTGAACACAACCGGGGGTGCCACGGAGGGGCACTTGTGAAGCTCGACAATTGCGAGTTGAAGGAGATGAAGAGATGATGCAGAAGAGAAGAAAGTGTTTTTGATAGCAAACGGCATTGTTTGGCCTGTTCCCCTTAAACGGTGTCACTTTTCAAATTGCCAACTAAGCATTTAACTGCACACATCAGCAGTGTTATAACGTCTGGTAACTTTTGGACTAACGGAGATTCACGATTCCGAGAGTCAGGGATGCATTTGGTCATTTTAAAAAATGGAAGACTAATCTGAAGCGAGTTGGATATTTCAGGGACCATTTTGGGCATTAACTCATTTTTAAATTATTTGAGGATGTTTTTGTCGATAATAATATTCGAGTGTATTTTTGTCTTATTCAAATGTATTTTTGGGGGTTTACCCAAGTTATAAATAAATAATGGAAAAGTATAGATAAACAATGAAAATATTAAAAAATAAACAATGTTCATTTTACTAGTGTACGAATATTTATTTTAATATTAAAATTTAAAAGGTTAAATTGGAGGTGTAATATATTTTTATTTGATTAGTGGTTGATCGTATTGTTCAACAAAATCATTGTTCCTAGCATTCCTCATAAATAATATATTTTAAATATGTGTTAATTTGTAAATTTATAATGTTAAGAATCTTTAAATATGATCATAAGCTGAATGAAGCCAAAAGGACAAATGCACTTTAAAGAAGATCAGATTTTAAAATTATAGAAAATTACATCGCAGAAATTGGAGATGATGTTAGATTGTTAGTTACGTGCTTATCACATTCACTATTACTTATATAAGAGCAGAGAAAGAGCATGGCTCTGAAATTGTAACTAACCAACTTCGCTTCAATCATTGTTTCCTCTTCTTCACAATGCTCAAGTTTTGTTCAATCTTCTCCAAATCGAAATCGAAGAATCTCTTTCTTCTTCGGAGTCGTACCAAATCTACTTCAAGTTCTCAATCTTCTCCAGCTGCATACACCTTCTCCCGGCGCATATTTCCGTATTCCAAGCACTCTTCGCTCCTCGCACCTGCCTCCATTTCTAGGGTTCCGCCTTCTCGAAGCTTCGCCACCGATTCAGAGGCCAGAGACTCTATTGAATACGATGTCGTCGTCGTCGGAGCTGGACCTGCTGGCTTATCGGCCGCCATACGCCTCAAGCAGCTCTGCCACCAGAAAGGAGCTGATTTATCGGTGTGTGTGGTGGAGAAAGGTGCTGAAGTAGGTTTGTTCCATGCTACTCTCAGCTTAATTGCTTAATTAACTTTGATGTAATCGTGAACTGTTAAATGTTAATTATTAAGTTAATCTTTATATGTTATATGTAATTAGGTGCTCACATTATTTCCGGAAACGTATTTGAACCTCGAGCGCTGGACGAGCTTCTCCCACAGTGGAAGCAGGAGGAGGTGCATTCTGTTTGTTGAATTTAGTTACAGTTTATGAGTAGTTTTAATTTGTGATTCGTTTTTTTAATCTGATTCCGACTGTGTCTTTTTACTTGCAGGCTCCAATCAACACTCCTGTTTCTTCGGACAAGTTTTGGTTTCTCACCAAGAATCGTGCTATTTCTCTCCCGTCTCCTTTTCACAACAAAGGCAACTACGTAATAAGGTTTCTATGACATTCAATTCATTCCATCCTTTTGCCTTTTATATCTATAAAATCATGGATTCTGTTCTTTCCTTTTTTTTTTTTTTCTGAAAAAGTTTCTATTTGGACATCTGATACAGTCTGAGTCAGTTAGTACGTTGGTTGGGAGCAAAAGCTGAAGAGTTAGGAGTGGAAATATACCCAGGCTTTGCTGCTAGTGAGGTATTTCTGCATTTGCTTGGATGCTACTTCTCCGCATTCGTTGTTGTTTATTGTTCTTTTTTTTGGTGGCCAGATATTGTATGATACAAACAACAAAGTTATCGGTATTGGTACAAATGATATGGGTATTGCAAAAGATGGTTCTAAGAAGGAGAATTTTCAGCGTGGTGTTGAGGTCAAAGGTTTCGTTTTACATGTTTCTTTCTCACGCATTTCAGTGTGTGCTTGCCCTACTTGATGCGTATTCAGCTTGCTCCCGAAATTTGTCATTATATGCCTGACCTGTTTATCGTTGCTCACTTAAGGCATATGCTGTTGATGGTTTTCCTTGTTTATTATGCAAATCATTTATATGTTTATATCTAGATATATTTATGGTTTTGCATGTAATTTAGTTAAGTCTTTCTGGGTTTGATTGGTAAACTATGTAAGCATGGCATCACATGCAGGTCGCATAACACTTCTGGCTGAGGGATGTCGAGGATCACTCTCAGAGGTTTGAAAATTCAAATTTTAAGATTGATATAGATTCGGGTCTTTTCTGTCAAATATTGTTTTTATAGCATGATCTTCAACCTTCATCCCTGTGTTTCCTACAGAAAATAATGGGAAGGTACAACCTGAGGGAGAAGGGAGGAGCAGAACATCAGACATATGCTCTGGGAATCAAAGAGGTATTATTATGTCACTTGATTCACATGTTGAATGTTCTGATAGCTTAACATTGCACTTGCAGGTTTGGGAAATTGATGAGAGAAAGCATCAACCTGGTGCAGTACTCCACACATTGGGATGGCCCTTGGATCATAAAACATATGGAGGATCTTTTCTGTATCACATGAAAGATAATCAGGTAAGAGTCTCCTCCCCCATCTTCAGTATTCATGTATTCACTTTTTTGTAATTTTGGACTGCGACAAACACCATCTATTTTTTGAATTAGTTGAATTGTTAAGATATTATAGGGTACCTTGGTGTGGTGCAATTTTAGTAAGACTTAGTTTTTTCTTCTTATTTTCCTCTCAAAACAAAATTTGAGGAAGAAGTTAGATGTGTGACTGCTTTTATTTTTCAGCTGGCCTTCAATTCTGAAGTCTGTTAACTTAAAAGTTTATGATGTTATAGTTCCATTTGGCAGACTTATCACCTAGTTCCCCCCAATGAAATATTTAAATCTGTGATCTGTCTGACCGATCACAATACATATTATGGTCTCTGTTTTTCTACAGCAAATTTTACTATGTGCTTCATATCCGAAAATGAATATTGCAAAAATAGCACATAGTGCACAAAACTGAGTTTCAAATTTTCTTATACTCCAAAATATTCAACACATTAAGAAGTCCACTTACCATTGTGACAGATCTCTATAGGCTTTGTTGTTGCTTTGAACTATCAGAACCCTTTCATGAATCCTTATGAGGAATTCCAGGTATGCTTTGTTGTCTTAATGTTGAAAATTCCATTGAACGATTGATATTTGATACATTACATATTCTCAATTCCTGATCACTACTCTTGTTCAGTACCTTCTTCTTACCTTCCTCAATCTCCTTTTTTCTCTCTCCTGGCTCACCAGAAATTTAAGCATCATCCTGCAATCAGACCATATTTGGAAGGCGGAACAGTTATCCAGTATGGAGCTCGCACTTTAAACGAAGGTGGATTTCAGGTACACTACTAATAGCAGGTTCCCTTTCTTGTGTTCAGTCAACTAGAAATGCAAATAATAACAGCTTCCTTTTATTTTATTATACATAATGCAAATACAAATATGATTCTAGTTAAATTTCAGTCTATCCCATATCCAGTTTTTCCTGGAGGAGCAATTATTGGATGCTCAGCTGGCTTCTTAAATGTGCCAAAGATAAAGGGAACTCACACAGCCATGAAATCAGGTATTGGCTTCGTGTAGTTTGCCGGGTTGACTCTTTGACATATCTAATTACTATTTTTTTTTTCACAGAAGTTAATTTTGTTTTCTTGGTCAGTGGAGTTTCAAAATATTATGTTTCAAACTTTCAATGTGAAAGTTCTTTTTCAGGATATGCATTAACATTTGACCTAGATCCAAAATATTGATCTTCAATATCTAAGAATTTTTTTTGGTGTTCTTTATGGCCAATTAAACAGTGCATTCTCCAATGTTGGTATTTCTCCATTTGTTAAATCTTCATTCAATTCAATTCATTATAATCAAGCACACACTAATACGTGCATATTTGTCAATGATTCCATATTCCAGAGTTGTTCTTACATATCTCTAATGCTTCTTTTTGCAGGAATGCTTGCAGCTGAAGCTACATTCGGGGTGCTTAACGAAGGTCTGGATATGGATATGTATTGGAAAGCTCTGAGGAATTCATGGATTTGGGACGAACTATATAAAGCTCGGAATTATCGACCAGTTAGTGAAGCAATTCATTCTCCCTCCTTTTTTTTCGCTCTTTATCCTGAGTCACCATTCCTTTGCTTGATGAAAAGCCATTGGGACTATTTATGCCATGATAATAGCTCTAGAATTAATAATTTGTTATCATACCATATTGACCTTTTTTAACATCTTGTTGTAGGCCTTTGAGAACGGGCTTATTCCAGGATTGGCCTTAAGTGGTCTGGAACAGTAAGATCCAATTTTTCTTGCTGGTTATGTTCATTACTTCAGCACAGGAAAGTTGCCTTTTTCCGTGCTCCCTTTTGTATGGGATTTCACTTAGCTTGGTGGTTTTCCTGTCAGTTATCTACTCCGGGGGAAGCACCCATTTACTTTGAAGCATGGTAAAGCCGATCATGAAGCTACAAATGTAAGAAACATTATTCAAGATTTTTTTTTTCCAAATTTAAAGTTCATATTTAAGCCTTTCATTATTGGATGTTAACAGTGTAGTGAGTTTTGCTCATTTGATTTGTTTTTCTTGTTTGTTTTCCAGTAAAATATAACCTTTATTTTGATAATTTTTACCTTTTCTTTTTATTTTTGGACGTTAATGCAGGCTGCACAGTTGCATTCTCCAATTCAATATCCAAAGGCAGACGGGATTTTGTCCTTTGATGTTCCTACCTCCCTTCACAGGTTTTGGAGCACTAATTCTCTCCTGTTGCTTATTATTGTTTAGAGTTGTGACAAATGATCATTTTAAATAATAATGAAAACAAGGGAAAGTGAGCTAGCTTGTCTAAATATAAGGTTGCATGGTTGCATATGGAACCTAGCACCAGACTAATACACTTGCAAAATGCACTTACAAAGAGAAATAGAGCATAGAGATGGGTTCTGCTGAGAGATTGATGTGTAACAGGAGAGAACGCAAATTGAAATCCATGTAGTCCTTTTACATAGCTGGATGCACTTAATACCTAATTTTCTAGGGTGGCCTACACATATTTTTTATAAAATTGAATACCATTCATATTTCTCACTTGAGGGTAAGCAGTAGGATGACATTTCCTATTTTAAGAATGCTATCCTTGTAAAGTTATGATGGTAAACACACTGCTTTATCCCGTTGCTTTATAGGAATTTATGTTCAGTTTATTTTCAGGAGCAACACAAATCATGAGCACGATCAACCTCCTCACCTTCGTTTGAGGGACCCAAAGATTCCTGAAACTGTAAACTTACCGGTGTATGCAGCCCCCGAGTCACGATATTGTCCTGCGCGAGTATACGAGTAATGCCCATTTTTTACAGCTTGTTTATGAAGGGATTTTTGGTTTTTTAATCATTTCTTGATTTTTTTATTTACCTTTCCGAAATATAGGTATGTCGCAGATGAGCATAATCAGCTCAAATTGCAGATTAATGCACAAAATTGCTTACATTGCAAGGTGAAATATTTTAGACCTAATTTGGATATTGTTTGAATTTAGTGTTTTGAATTTTGTGTCATCCTATCGTGATCTTGCATTAAGGTAGCGTATTATCTTCATTATTCACTGTTTAATACAGTTCTTTGATATTTCAGGCTTGTGATATTAAAGATCCAAAGCAAAACATAGAATGGACAGTACCAGAAGGGGGTGGAGGCCCTGGATACTCAGTCATGTAGATCTACACTACACAGTACACACCTTTAATAAACTACTTTAGGCTGCTGGCATGTTAGTCATTGTGTATCATGTACACCGAAAGGATAATGTTACACGGAATAAAATAATACTAAATTTAAACCCATGCGTTATGCAGAATTAACATGAATTTATTTTTATATATAAGAAAGTATTTAATTATGCAAAATATTAGCAAGGATAGAGTAGAAATAGTGAAAGCCTGAAAGGTATATGATTACGTGAGAGGAGATAAAGATGTGTAAAGTGAATGTTGATGTATATGGTAAATATGTATAGAAGCGAAGAGAGAGAATGAATTATGTTTTATTAATTAATTTATATTATTAAAAAAATAATATTACTATTAAGTCTAAAGACATAGAGTAATTTACATAAAAATAAAGAGTTAAAAAGGATTAAAAGGTAAGATTAAACACTATAAGATATAATATAATGTAATGATAAATTATAAAATGACAATTTCACTAAAATATTTACGTAACAATATTAGAAGTTACCTAATATATCAAGAGTTTATTTTATCATTATTTGATTTTTTTAATATATTATAAATAAATTAATAGATAAATAGATAAATAAATCAATTGATTTTCGTAAAATAAAATTTATTCTCTAAATAGGATATACAATATAAAAATTTAAATACTATGTTTTTACATGGATGATATGACAACTTTATATGAATTAAAAATTTGTGTCGTTTATTTACCATAATATTACTTTGGCTCTTCTTTTAAATATTATAATAGATTATAGTAATAGAAAATCTTTAAGTGTACCAGTACATTGATATTTTAATAATTTTTAACTATTAATTTTAATTATAAAAATATATAGTATATATAGTTAAAATCAACAATTAAAATTTATTAAAAATACTGGTGTACTGATATATTTAAGTTTTTCCAATAGTATTAAGGGTTTGCAACCCCCAACAAATAAGCATTTTTTGGGGTTTAAAATCCTAAATAATTTTATAATAGAAATTTAAATTTCCAAAAAAAAAATTAATGCAATTTTATCGTTCACAACCTACTTTTATTTTCCGTAGCGTTTAAAACACTAAACAATTTAATAATTATTTTTTAAAGTATAAAACCTTAGATTTTTATATTTCTAGTTTTTAAAGCTCTAGATATAGAGTATATCTTGTATTAATGTTTGATCCAAACTCTAAATAGATGTATTGAGTTCAAAAGCCCACCAGATGAATAGATATATTTGTTTAAGAATGTGTGCACTGTATGATTTTCCCGGATATTATTGATGCGAATGGATTAACTACTTTAAAACATGTTCATTGCTAGAAAGAGTTAAAAAATTGATAAACCATGTTAGTTAATATTTCTACTTGATGTAAAATGTTAGTAATCTACGAGAACAAACAGCTCCTCTAAATCATGCATCTAAAAACGGCGAGGTATGTTAAACTAAACAGGTAGCTAAAGGGTAACCCAGAGCAACTGGAACTGAAGGCAGACTTACCAAACATAAATCTACCCTATAACTGTAGTTGTATATCCATGACCAATTAACTAAGTGCCAAAGAATTTTAGTATTGTACATAGCAAATACGCGACTTGTTATTCTCAATCCCTATCTAGGACCCGTTTGTAACTACTGTTTAAGAATGAACAAATTTTAACAAAAGGCCAAAACCTAGACGCACTAAGACACGAGAAGGGAAATGAAGAGGTGGAGAGAACAATGTGCAGCCTCACTCAACAATCCTTGCCCATTGAAGGATTTACATCTGATGATGCATTATCTTTGGGGCCAGGAGAAGGTGTAGATGACCTAATTTTCAATTCTCCTGACTGTTGATGCATCTGTTCCTGCTGTTGCTGCAACATCTGTTGCTGAAGCTGCTGAAACTGATGCTGCTGCTGCTGCTTCTGGGGATGAATCTGGAGCTGTTGAAATTGCTGGGCAGCTAGAAGTGTGTGCATCGCATGATTATTCGGGTAGAATTGCTGTCCCCCTCCAAAAGAAGCAAAGTTCATCATAGGCCCTCCATTATTAGGTGGCATAGCTTGACCGGTCAGTATTTTCAAATGCTGAATTTCCTCTTTCAACGCATCATTTAATGCTGCAAGTACATACGTTGGTTAGTTATCATGATACTAGAAGCTCCATGGTGAACATGAGCTATCTACCTTGCATACGCTAAAAACCTTGAACATCAAATTTCATACACAAGAGCACTTTTTGCCTTTAAAAAGGAAAAGAGCCCAAACTCAATCAAATTTTGCACCCAGGTTCAAACTAAACATGGATCATTATAATTTATAAAGAAAATTTGAGATAATACAAGGGAAACATTAACTAATGTCCTCTCATAACTATTGAGCCAACGTTTTAAGAGACGGGAAGTGATGATATCAGTAGAGGACTAGATTTTGAAACTTGATCATAACATGACCTTACCATCTTGCAAGTGAACTTGTTGTTCCATGGTTTGCAATCGCAACTTCAGCTCATTGTTCTCCGAATTAAGTCCATTGGTATCTCTCTGCTCATAATAGACCAAAATGCATTGATTATAATCCTCTAATTGTCTTTTCAATAAGAAGGGTGCATGGCAATACAGAAGTAATACACTATACAACATCCAAATGACATGTGCACAAGTCAATAGAAAACCATGAAACATAAGTTGTAGATAATGAACAAGGACAATACCTGCAATAGTGTTAACTGTGCAGACAAAGATGTTGCTTCAGTTTGCAATGTCTGCACCTTCCTTTCAAGTTCAGCAATGTAGCGCATCTTCCTCTCTTTTGACCTTGCAGCAGACTGCCTATTTGCCCAAATCCTGTTTCACACATCAAAAGACAGCACTTATCAATATAGATTTTTCCCGCTCATTAAGGGAAAAAAAGGAACGACATAACAAATTGACAACAACCAGCCATACAACTGAATATGCCCTCAACAAGGGCCATTCTATCAAAGCAGTTTCTAGAATTTCCCCTAGCAGGTAGTAAACCCAGAGAATAAGAAAAGGCAAAGAATTTTTTTCATAAATCAAATTAGAATATTGATGTTAACAGGACAGTATATGATAAATGCTTCTAAATTCAACTACAGCAACCAAAATACAGTATATAAACATATCTAAATTTCAGAATTAAATAAGGCACAAAATCACACACCAGTCCATAATTGGTTCAGTCTCCCCAAGCTAAAGATAATGATAAAACAAATAGGACTTATTCAGAAACGATACCTCTTTGCACGCTTGGGATCAATTAAGGCTAGTTCGGCAAGCTTGGCAGCTGACATTGCTTTTTTAGAATCAGCTGCAGATATGTCTTCTGAACCAGAGACGAGCATCTCAGGTTTGATGGTTGTTGACCCATCCATGGATTGGCTGTGCTGGTGTCTAACTCTAGGCCGTTCATTGTTACCAAGGACACTGTTCTCTGCAGAAGAGGTAGGCCCTCCTGATGTAGGAGTTGATGTGGGTACCGAACCTGAAGCTGCAGCAGCATTAGATGGCTCACCCATTTGAAATGTTGATGTAGCAGATGATGAATTGAATTTATCCATATCGAGGTACATTGAAAGTAAGTCCTCCTCTGTGTCGTCAGAAAACGACGGCACATCGGCACCTCCAACGACACCAAGGTCACTGTCGAAGCTGATATCATCAGGTAGGGTTAGAATCTCTGAATGAGCACGCCTGTGTCCCCTATTTCTTGGAGGATTATCGGGCATTCTGCTAATATCGTGACTAAATCCACTAGAATCTGAGGACATTCCATGACCAAAGTGACTGGAGTCTGGGCTAGAACCTGGAACCATTGGAGGATATGACGACGATGAAGACGGCTCGGATTTCACATTGAAGGCATTTCCAGTGGGTGAGTAACCCGAATAACGTCCTGATGGAGGTGGAAGACCTCCACCATGAACAAGAGGTTTGTCCTTGTCCATGCAGATTCCTTAATTTCAACCCTAACGAACACTATGCAATTGCAATGTTACTGCTAAGCTAATACAGTCCAATCACTCCAAACTCCCAGTATATCTCATTCCACGAAATATAACAGCCCTAGAATCGAAGAAGGAAAAAAAGCAAAAAAAAAAAAAAATCAATTTCCTAATATGAAAGTCCGAGTAATGGTAATTCTAAAAATGATAAACAATAAGCATCATCGCATACGGAATCGATATCAATGAATCGGGAAGGAGTGAAGCCTTTACCTTATCGCAGATCAGTAGCGTGAGATCGCAGTGAGAAGCAGAGAGTTCGAAGAATCGAAGAGAGCCACAAACGATGGAGCTCGAGATTCAGATTGAAACCCTAGATGGAACGAGATGCACAATGGGGGAGATAATGGAGGAGAGAGATGGGAATTTGTTCGGGAAAATGGAAGCGAAAGGATGAGATAGGGTTTCTGTGTGTTCGAAGAGAGAGAAAATGAGATCTGAATTTTGATAGAAAGAAAGAGGGAAAAAAAAAAGAGAGCAGAGAGGAGGGAAGCTTCCAACTCAAGACATCAAATTCATTGCAAGGCAGATATACAAGTGCTGCAATTATTATTATTTTTTTATTTATTAATTATTATGCGACAATATTATTGTTCAATTTATTTTCCCATTTCCTTCCATCCCTCATCTTCCGCTACACTGTTTTATTGTCCAAAATATTTTTTCTGGTTTCTCATTAATAAAATATATTTTTCAAAATGAAAATATGTGTTGAAATACGCCTCCTTTCAGCATGTGCACATGAACCTTCAATGTGATTTGATAACTATAATTTGCCATGCCCATGCTTAGAGTATACTCCTATGTTGAAATACAATATTATATGTTAGTTACATATTTGACTCTACTTTAGTACAATTTTTCCATCAATAATATATAGTTGAATTTTCATCTCTGATGGGTGCAGTCAGTTCTGTCTGTGTGATAAATTATATTTAATTATTATCTGCCAGCTATATACATATATCCAAAGAAAATGCATGGGCAGTAGGAATTGTAACACTATTCCCATTTTGAAGCAAAATGTCAATTGACAATTGGTTGGAGTCATTGAATTCAAGCATATATGTTTTGATTGTGAGTGCTGGGAAAAAAAGAGGGGAAAAGATTAATATATACATGCTGAGCTCCTTCATTCACTGATTCACGTGGTTGCGCAACCAAAGTAATGATGCAAAATATAAATGGAAAAGTATAAGTAACCAACAAGATTTTTGAATAATGTGTAAACAATGTGAATTAATAAGGTTAAAATAGAAAATTTAATTAGTAACATTAAATTAGGGTGTAGTATATTTTCATTTGATTGGTAGTTGGTTATATTGTTCAAAATTTCTATTATTTCCCTAGCACTCCCCTAAATAATACCACATAATCAACTAAATGTAGCATTCTAGTTGTAGATCATGGCTCACCGTGCACGTCACGTAATTAATTTACCCTAACAAAATAGCAGCTATTAACAAACAAAATTTAAAATACCCCTCTCTTCTCTCGAGACAAAAGATAGTTTAAAACTTTAAAAAACAAAATTAAGATACGATTTTTACCTACAAAAATTTTAAACGCTAACAAATTTACAAAAAAAAATAAAAATAAAATTATACTTATTAAAGATGATTTTGTACAATAAAATATTCAAATATTGATTATTCAAAAATTTTAAATTATCTTTTTTCTAACTCTAATTATCTTGATTTTTTTTCCCTTTCAATTTTCACTATTTGACTCCCCAAACATCAACACTTCCTCCTCTAAATCTCAATCCTCCACTAATGTTAGTAAAAATTAAATTATTTTACACTATATTAGAACTTTCATAAAATTAAAACTACAAAAATTATAAGACAAATTTTATCTGCTAGTTAAAATTGAAAGCTATAAGATTAAGTTAGTTTTGATGAAACAAATAATAAAAAAAATGAAGCATTTATATAATAAGTTTCATTCAGCATCTCCGTACTAAAAAAATCATGAATTTAAAGTTTCAAGTTGATGACTATACATGAAAAATTTGAAACAAATTTAAATAAAAAATTTGACTAGTTAAGTTTCTACTAGTTTCATAAAATTTAGTTATTATAAGAATTATTATTTTATTATAAAGATTTGTTTATATAAAGACTTCATATATATTGTTAATAATCTTCTTATATGAATACAAACATATACAAAAATAATTTTATCGTTTGAAAGCCATCTTTTATGAGTACCAATTTTAATTTCGTTTTTTCACAAATAAATTTATTAACATTTATAACTTTTATTAGTAAAAATGATAATTTACTCCAAAAAAAAATAGGCATTAGAAGAGCAGGCAGAGAGGATCATATATGATTCAATTGTTCAATTAGTAATGTTAATGTGGGACTTTGGATTATGATTTTAGAAAATATTATTACTATCATCTGAAACTCAAAATTCTATATAGGTGCAGGCATCCATTACTTACACGTAGATACATTATTAAACGACCCGATTAGGATGCATGTGATTATATCATGTTGATTCTGTAAATCTGTCAAATAAGTATGTTGGTACTTTGCAACTAACATCACGTAGATACATTATTAAACGACACGATTAGGATGCATGTGATTTTGTAACCTGTCAATAAGTATGTTGCTACTTTGCAACTAACATCGTAATGTGTCTACATTCTTTTTGTTTCCCTTCGCACACGTAAAAGGAAAAGTATAGATAATTAACATTTTTAAACAATGTATAAACAATGTGAATTAATAAAATTAAAAGAGTAAATTTAATTAGTAGCATTAAATTAAGATGTAGTATATTTTTATTTGATTAGTGGTTGTTCATGTTGTTTAAGATAGTCATTATTTACCTAACACTCCCCCGCGTAAAATCGTGTTCATTTTCTCCCATGGGAAATTATTGTGGATTGTGGGAGATAATAAAACATATCCCAAAAAGTTGAAGCCTTAGTTCCTCAGTTCCTCACTCCAGTTGTTGCAATCAAAAGAACTTTTCAATGTTGATTGGGTAGTCACTTAATTATTTAATACATATTGTCAATAATTCTAGAAGAAAAATAATTTAATTTTCATGTACAATGCAAAGGAGTTTTCGTACATTATTACATCAGCAAAATTAAATAATTTTTAAATTTATTACTTAAAAAATCATTTAAAAACATGAATTTTATTAGAACAGACCTTTCAGTGCCATCTAAGAAAAATCTAAAAAATTTGTGTTTAGTTTATATTTTTATTTTCAGTATTTTTTATTTTTTAAATTTTGTAAAAAAAAAAATATAATATAAAAATAGAAAATAAAATTTTATTATTTTTACTTTTTTTTACAAAATTTAAAAAATAAAAAATATTAAAAATAAAAACACAAATACTACTAAACTCTTTGATTCTACCACCCACCCACACTTGCTTAAACATACAGAGATCAAGCAATTTTTTCAACGGCAATGCATGGATTCTTATTTTTTATATATATATATATATATATATATATATATATATTTTTAATTCGACCATACACAACTTTGACCTGCATTAAAGAAATAGAAATAAATATGTACGCACAAAAAGTCAAATAATAACCATAATTAGGAAACTCTATTTAATAGCAAGCTATATAGTCAATGCAAATAATGTTGTATCCTTCAAAATATTTGAAAAATAATAAAAAATTAATCTAAAATAATTCAGAACTACTTTATTTTAATTTTTTTAATTACTGTTAAAATATTTAATAATATAATAAATATTACATAGATAAAATTATAAATATTAAATTACATAACAAAATTTTAAATGATTATTTTTACTTTAGATTATTATCTTCTTAAAGTTGTATACATGCATATCTTATAAAAACAAAATATATTACATAAACATACATACTTTTCTAGTTAAATAAGTCTATCAGAAAAATAATATAGAAATGGCTAATGATTGTAATTTATAAAATTAATTTTACTATAATATATCAGTATTAATATAGAGATTTTAAATTCCTGACTTTATACGTGACTTTGAATTAGCTATTATAAAATTTTTTGCATATATTTTTGATTAAATTACTTATTGTTTTAAAAGTTTTATAGTTAAAGTAATCATATCTTTATATTGGCAACGGTATCATAATTGAGTATTTATGTAAGAAAATTATTTACACTTATTATGCATTACGAGTAACAAGTATATACGAACTTAACAAATTAATCCGTTTTTCAAACATTATATTTGATAATAATTATGTTAAATATATACCAATATTAGTTATTAATATATAATACATATTAAAAATAAATTGAATTATCAATTTTTTATATTCTCTTTCAATACTAAGACCCAGGTCCAAATAAGCTAAAAAGGCCCAATCTAAAGATTGGCCTTTACTGTCCACCGACTTCCTTATAAGAGGTCGACTCGAATATAGATTCCACTCCAAAGAAGTCGGGGTCGAAGGATAGAACACTTATTTAAATAAGTAACTGCTCCTAAAATCTCTCAACCCACTTCCAAAAGCCATATCTCAACTTCCATAAGATAAAAGGACGGTTATCCTCCTTAAAAGGTGGAACTATTCCAACAATAGTTATTGGTTCACCACTATAAATATTCTGACAGTGCTCAGGTATCTCTAAGTTACAATACTCTCTAAAAACTGCTTACCCTTGTTGACTTAGGCATCGAAGTGTTGGGAATAATGCAACATTCCCCCTTGAGAAAACACCTTTGACAGAGAAATAAAATAGACACAATCACAACACAAGAATTTAACGTGGAAACTCTAATTACCGGAGAAAAACCACGGCCGTTGTCAAATGACAACCAGAGAATATCACTATGTGAAAATTGTTACAACACATAGACTTCTTTCTCTCACCGGCACCCCAGTACACCCACACTCTCTCAAAGCAAATATCTAATTACACCTCACAACACTCTCTAAACAAAGAGTACATAGGAAAAGAAAAATCAGATACAAGCTTAAAGTGTTTCTGACTGGTGCAAAAATAAATGGAGAACTTAGCCTCATATTTATAGCCTAGGCCACCCACTCCATTTGCTATCCTGAGCAATGTGGGACTAATTCAACCAAATCCTAACAATCTCCACCTTGATTGAAATAGTCACACATCTTCAGCTTCCATTGTCAACACCGACAATTCTTTGCTGCCATTGTCTATACCGACAATCATAGTTCAGAGAACTATCATACTCCACCATGAAAGTATACTCACTTGGAATTAGACCACTCCAAGCATTTCACCTTGGTACAGATCGAAACCTTGCTGAAAATTCATGGTGCAACTTCCAAATTGGCTTTTCCTGGAAGTTCTTCAGCCATCGACCTAACTCCGCCACACACCTTGCATCTCAACGCCAACCAATGCCCGTGTGCAATTGTGGACCCGATTGCCACAACTCATCCTTATCCATGGCAGTGCGGTAATACCATGAGGATACTTCTTGTCTTCTAGAGAACATCATCTTCTCTCATAAAGAGAGCAACCAGAGATCTTCTCCTTCAACGCCTTGTGCAAACCTGATTGTATCAACACATCCTTGACTTGTATTTGCCACAAGCCAAAATTGATTCTTCCATCAAATTTCTCTATTTCAAGCTTCACAGCACTTGAATATCCTGACATTGTTGCAACTGTATACTGGAATAGTATAACTCAACCGTGCACTAGGAAGGGTCCCCAGGAAAGAGAGGTGGGTCACAATGGACACACTTAAATACCAAGTCTTTCCTTAGCCAGAACCTTTCCAAACTGCACTCTCACAGTATCACACTGCCTTCCAGCAACAACAACAGCAACCAAAGATCAACCTCAAGCCACAGGACAAAATTCTTTTCTGATGTGGAAGGTCAGACTAGGCTGCAACCACAGAGCATACTAAGAATAAATCCCACCGAACCGAAGCTCTTGATACCACTTGTTGGGAATAATGCAACATTCCCCCTTGAGAAAACACCTTTGACAGAGAAATAAAATAGACACAATCACAACACAAGAATTTAACGTGGAAACTCCAATTACCGGAGAAAAACCACGGCCGTTGTCAAATGACAACCAGAGAATATCACTATGTGAAAATTGTTACAACACATAGACTTCTTTCTCTCACCGGCACCCCAGTACACCCACACTCTCTCAAAGCAAATATCTAATTACACCTCACAACACTCTCTAAACAAAGAGTACATAGGAAAAGAAAAATCAGATACAAGCTTAAAGTGTTTCTGACTGGTGCAAAAATAAATGGAGAACTTAGCCTCATATTTATAGCCTAGGCCACCCACTCCATTTGCTATCCTGAGCAATGTGGGACTAATTCAACCAAATCCTAACACGAAGTGTCCTTGCAGGTACCACCCTCCATTCCTTCATACACACAAGTCAAACGGGCAGCTCCCAGACGCAAACCAAGTCAAAGACCACCTCCTTATGACGTTTGGGCTAACCTTACAAGTTCAACCCACTAATCTCTAGTTACCCATCATAACATCAATCATATTAAATGTACACTAAAATTAACTAATAATATAAAATATATGTTGAAATAAAAAATATATATCAAAAATAAATTAAACAACACATGTATTTATACATAGCTAATTTTAATGAACAAATAATATTTTTGTTAAACTATATATATATACATAAATACATAATAATTTATTTTGATAATTGATTTTGTTATGCATATAATTTTTTTATTCAATAATATGGAGTGATAACTTTATAACGAAACTTAAACACCACATATATTTATACATAGCTAATTTTAATATAAAAATAATATTTTTGTTAAATTATATATATAGTTATATATAAATACATAATAACTAATTTTGATGCTGATATTGATGGTTGATTTTTTATTCGATAATATGGAGTGATAACTTTACAAGGAAACTTTTTCAAGCACCAAACCAACAATGCTAGCATGAGGGAGTGTAAATGCTACTATTCCATCTTCCTTAGTTCCATGTACCCTCATGCCAACACTACTTAATCTAATTCCTTACAATGACACTCAATTTAAACTCAAAAATCATGTTGAGAATATAGCATCAAGCTTAGATTATTATGACCCAAGTGGATTCATTAAACCCATCACCCTATACAGAATTAAGTATCTTCAGGGTTTTGAAATTAAAATAAAAATTTCCTAAAAATTATCCTTTGCTTGCCGAATGACGCCCAGGGTTTCTGCATCGTCGGCCGTATCTGCAATCTTTAATACTCGCCGGATTTCTGCGCTGGACGTTCGAAGGAATGGATTTGTGGCCTTTTCCGTCTTCAGTGTTGTTGGAATCTGGGGAAAATGGTACTTGCTAGTTTGGTTAAGACAATACTAAAGGGATTCCATGAGTTTGATAACATCAATTTATGAATCTCACCGTCGGCATGCCCTTGCTTCGAAGGGAAGCTACATGCGCAGCATACGATTGAAGCTCCTTGTTTCCAGGCTCAATGGACAGTGCAAACTTTGAATTACTCTGCCAAATTACAAAGGCCGAAGGTCAAGGCCGCAGCATATGCGCTAAGAAAACAAAGGCAAAGAATATGAATAGTACAACAAGTAACTAAGCCTTGGTCGATTATACGAAACACACAATGCCATTGCGCTCTCTCATAAATCATATTTTTGTTTAAATAATTTATATTTAAATCTCTTCCAATAACTTCCTATAAGGTTTTCTTAGATTTCTTGTTACCTCTAGCTTAACTCAATTGGAGTCTCTGCAAGCCTTCTTTGAACATGTTTATACCACCTAAGACAAAATTCTATGACCTAAATCTTAATCCTATCTAGTCTAATCGCTAGTGTGTCCAGTCCTAGCCGTAAAGAATATACGATACGAAGAGGAAAAAATGACCAACCAATGTATACTCATGTCCACAGTAGATGCTTGTTTCGTCTGGCAAGGACATTATCTTTGTAAGAGACGATTGCATCTGTAACAAACATGGATAAAACTCTCAATAGCTGATAACAACACATGCATTACAAGTTTTCTAAAGTAACTAGCAGTGTAAAATTGGCTAGGATGCCTTTTAAGTAAATCTGCTAATAACATATATTAAAAAAATAAAAGAAAAGCGACAACAAGAAGAAAATTCAATTCAATTGTATTCTATACTAAGATAACAGACTTAGGGGGGATTTCTGTATAATGTTCACTATCTAAGCCTTAAGATTAAAGCATGTGTAAGGGTTAATTTTAAACAACTCCGTCATCAAATAAATGTGAGGTATATTATGAAAGCATCTACTTTTACAAAGTTGTGATTTGTCCCAAGGGATACTAGTTACTCTAGAATAAGAAATTGTCCCCAGTTACTTGCAATTTATGCAGGGATTTAAAATCTACAAGGACTGCAGACAAAGGGATATACCATGATCTGCAAACTATTATGCCACATCACAAGGCACAAGATGCATCAACTCATCACTTATGATAAAAATCTCAAACCTTAGAACAAACTGGAAATATAAATGGCACTCAATCAACCTGTTCAGGAGTTCCTTCAAAAAGCTTGCCACACGATAAGCTGAACAGAGTGTCTCCGGTAAATATCGCCTTAGATCCAGGAAAGTAAAAGCTTATATGGCCTGCTTACAATATAAGTAAAAAGATATCATGAAAAAAATGATGCTATAAAAGTAATGAGAGGACTCCATAATGCAAATGGGTGATCAATGCGACCTCGAGTGTGACCAGGTGTGTCCATAACATGCACCTCGTGGCCAGCAAACATCCACTTATCGCCATCATTCAAATAGATATCAATGCCAGGAATCCTTTCCTTGTCAATTCCTGAACCAATCACCTACGACGAAATAAAGGAAGCATTGACATTTGTAAAAAGTAGCAGTATCACTTTAAATTTGCTCTTCACATGAGAAATTGTACTTCAAACACATACTACATTATTATAATTATACCATAATGTTCGCCGAAAATACATATAGCATAGAATAAACTAGATAAGTGAGATAGATAAGGATACCTTTGCTCCATATCTTGCTTTCAACTCTTCATTTCCACCAGTGTGATCATAATGATGGTGAGTGTTGAGTATGTATGTCAAATTTATATTTTTCCTGCTCAATGCATCAATGATAGGCACAGCTTCAGAAGGATCGACGACACCAACAGTACCCGTGTTCACATCATGCAAGAGATAAGCATAATTGTCTCTCAAGCATGGTACCTAAAAATTAAGAGCAATAATCAGTAACACATAAAAAATTCAAGTTTTCTAGCACAGTTTCTTTTTATCAGAAACCAAAACCATAACCAGCTAGAGTGACATTATGATGAGGAAGACCTGCTCCCCTCCTCACCAATTCAATCTGCAAGGAGGAAGACATGCTGGCAACACTGCAAAATCGTCCTACTCGGATTGAACGACTAGCTACCCGAAGCGTTTTCAATGGTGTAGAAAACAACCTCATGAATCCATACAGAATCCCTTTTCTAAAGCAAAGTTGTCTTGCATTTGGCCACATACAAAACCCACTTCTCACCTGAATAAAAACACAGAATAACCCAACATATATTATCATAAAACCAAACATTCACCTCTTAAAGCTCAATCTATGTGAAAGTAAACGATTCCTGCTGACACAACACACTCATATACTCATATGCTATAACAACAAACAAACAAATACAAATACCAAATAAACAAATGAACACACAAATTATTCATATTACTTCCAAGTAAAAGAATAGAATCAATGATCTCTCTCTTTAAACATTAAAAAACTAATCTTTCCATGATTTCAGATGATGGGGTGAAACAATTTCTGGCACGGAGAGTACGGTCAGAAAACAGAACAACTTCATATGCGAACAAGAAGCATAGGCGAGGCAAAAAATTAAAATTTTTTTGCTCCCCAAGAACAAAAGGAGAAAATTTGAAGGATAGAAGCAATATTATGCTGCTACCACTTTCAATTTGACAAGCTAATTACAGCATAGGCATATCACAGAGAGATGAGAGAGAGAGATAAGAACCCTAGAGGGAGGGAAGGTGGCCATGGCAGATGAAGCCCTTGAGAGCATCTGCATCTATGTTTACTACTGTTCTTGTTTGGTTGAAAACCAAGTTGCTGTTTTCTTCCTTTTTCACACCACACTGGCTTCCACCTCTTCATGCATTCATTCGTTTATTCATTTTCAATTTCCCCTGTTTTTTATATATAACCTTTTTTGTGAGGTGTGAAATTGGCTACAAAATTACAACACCCACTTGAATTTTAGATTTTAATCCTGTTTATGCATCACACAAAGGCATGAAAGAGTATTGTTAATGTATTCCACGTGGACATACTCTCAAATCTTCCTTTGTCACCATCATGGCATGGCATGGCATGGCATGGCCCCTAGAATCATCCCTTTTTATATTCTCTACCAAGTTCTCCCCCTTTTTTCCCTCTTTATTTGTTTTACAAAATATAAATTATATTCACTTTCAATTTTACGCTTTTTATTTTTATTATGGAGAAGGGATTGGGGTAGGACGGGGATATGGAGAGCGTGTGAGCTTTACCAGCTTGTGGGATCAGTTAAGGACAAATCGGACGGTTCGAAATTTCCTTAAATCGAACCTTACGAGTTGTTTAAATTTGTTTAAAAAAATCTTATAATAATCAATTCGGATCTTCCGAATTACTTTTTCTATTATTAAAAAAAAAAACAACACGGACGGTCCGATTTATACCGTTCAAAATTCAAAATTTTCCTCCTTACAAATCGGACCGTCCGATTTGCCACTTATATTTTACTTCACAAATAATTTACATGGTCCCAATTGTTAACATCAAAATTCACAAAAAACTGTCTCACATTGTGGTCTAGCACCCCATATCCCATTACGAAACACTACACACTCATATGTTCTATAACCAAAAAAATCAACCTCAATTTTAATTTAGTTTTAAAAAGGATAAATATCATTTTTGGTTATTGATCATTTGCTTGAAAAACAAAACGTCTTTTTTACAATTAAATTTTTTTTTAATAAATTTCTAACTATTTAAATAATTGATTTAACCCATAAGAGACTTTTATATACCTAATGTGTTAAGACCACTTAGAAAAATAACTTAAAAAAAGTATTATATAGTTGTAGGTATATAATATAGAATAAAAGAACAAAAAGAGATTAGGGGATAATACTTATCACTTTATATATAATAATTGAATGGATATGTGATAAGTCTATGCTGCTGCTTCTTCTTCTTCTTATTATTATTATTATTATTATTATTATTCTCAAAATTTCAATTTAAAGTTTTAAATCAAAGAGAAGTGTTAAGGGACTAGTAAATTTTGTGAGTTATAGTTATTAATTAGTCATTAATAGTATATTTAATAGTGTGAGATTTCATTTAATGATAGAGAATCACTCATTTTCTTTTTATTGGCTAAATACTGGCCAAATTTTAATAAATTTGTTGACTCGCTAAATTTTCGCTAAACCAAATAACTGTATTAATAAGCTTAATTAAGTTGGGTGTGTGTGAAAAACTGAAAATGACATTAGATGGGTGGTCAATGGCCACCAACTGCTTTATGTGCCGAAAGGAAGTCAAAGAAGAAGAGCATTTAATCCCCATACCTAAGTTAGATAGCCATCAAATGGGAATTGACATAAGATTCATAGATCAACTTGAATTTATCTTGCTTCCATTGTCTTCTATTCTTCTAAGTTCTCACATGCATAGGACAAGAAATAGACAACGTCAAAACCATACTAATTATATTATATATAACTTATTGAGAAAAAATAAATAGGTCTTTCATCTTTTGATTTGTAGATATTTAAGTTATTGAGAATTTAAAAATACATTTAAGTTTGACTTTTTTAAAATTTGAACATATCGATCTCTCATATTTACTTGGGTATGTTAGACTCAACAAAAAAATTAAACATAACTTTCGTTGTCCTGACCTGATTGATATAGATGTACACGTGAAAGAATTTTTACAATTCAACTAGCTATTCTTTAAAAATGGTACAATATTCAGCCTTTTATTAGAATAATTTAAAAAAATTAAAATAAACACATCTAAAAATTATGAATAGATTTAGTATCTTTTTAAAATTAAATACACATTTAAAATACAAACTAAATAAAACTGAAATTTAAAATTTAAATTTTAAATTTCGGTTTCAGATTTAATATATTTAATTATTAATATATTATAATTTAAATACATATCTAAAAATCAAATTATTCAAAATTCAAAATTTTTATTTTAAAATTTTAAAATAAATCTTAAACCATCTAATTATTCTCAAACAAGAAGAGAAGTAAAGTTTGGCCCACATCGAAAATTCAGATACGCACATCGAAAACCCAGAGAAGTTATCATCTGCCGCCGTTCATCCGCACCACCTTCCTGCTCATCCTCGATGCTGCCTTCCTCCTTTTTGGCGCTCATTCACAACGCCGCATTCCCCTTCGTCGCCGTCTTCCTCCTCCTCGTCGCTCGTCTGCATCAACGTCGTCGTTCATCTACGCCGAAAACTTACCTAAGGTTTGGATGAGTCTCTGACACCATTACTTTTTTTATTATTCTGTATAAATTTTTTAATTTTTTTATTTTGAAATAAAAAATCGAATAAAATGGCCTGAAGAGATTTTCATATATACTGCAATGTTAAATTATTTTTGCATGTGCAATTTCTAAATTTTGAAAGTGTTTCAAAAATATTTTCTGTATAACTTCATAATTTTAGATGTGTTACAATTATTTTTTAATGTTTAAATTTAAATTTTAGATTTATGATTTTGGATGTGTTTTAAAAATATTTTCTGTATAACTTCATAATTTTAGATGTGTTACAATTGTTTTTTAATGTTTAAATTTAAATTTTAAATTTATGATTTTGGATGTGTTTCAAAAATATTTTTTATATAACTTAATAATTTTAGATGTTTTACAATTGAAAAAGAAACTACAATTGAAAATATTTTAGTTTGTGTATATAATTATATTCGACCATTTATCACTAGAAAGTCGTAAAACAGATCTTGCATTTTATCAAATGTACAATAAGTAAGGGATTAATTTTTTTCTAAATGCACTAACTTTGAATTCTTTTTTTTCTGCAGATAGTAAGATACAAATTGAAATATTGTAGCAGAATAGAAGAAAGAAGAAAATCGTGTTAAAGAATGTAAAAGATGGAAATAATAATTAACTATGAAGTGGGTAGGAAGTTAAAAAAATTTTAGTTTTTAAAATTTAAATTAATTTTAATTATAAATATGTATCCTAAAAAATAGGAATATGTTTTAATTAAAAAATAATTAAATAATATTAAAGGCTGACTAAAGGCTTAATTTTATTGTACAAGTAGCATTTTCCTTTTTAAAATGAGACAATTAGACTCACGAATCGATGTGTTCAAATTTTACTTAAATATATTTTTAAATTCTCAGAAACTTAAATGTTTACGGATCAAAAAATTAGGAATTGATTTATTCTTTTCTTTAACTTATTTAACAAATCTGATACAGTACAAACCTTTTTTTTTTCAAAAAATAAATTACTACTTATGTAAAAATTATTTTGAGAAAAAGACAACTAAAAATATAAAAACGTCTCGATTTTTTTAAATACGAGGTATTTAAATTTCTCCAAAATATATAAAGATAAATTTAGATGTCTCGTATTTTAGAAAATAAGAGACATTTTTGTATTTTTAATTAGTCGATAACTTATTTATCTTCAAGATAAAAATTAAGAGACATATGTGTCGTTTACTCTATTTTGAGAAAAAGACCATGATAGTTTGAGATGTAGATATGAATTATGTCATGTAGCTTATAACAAAATAATTAATGAATAAAGATTACAAAAAAAAAAATTGAAAAAAGAAAAAAAAAAGTAAAAAACTATTGCGTTCATATTCCAAACTAGTTTACTACTCATTTGACATTGTTGTCAATCTTTTTGTACCTTTTAGGCTTAGGATAAGGTCAAAGCCACATATGAAAAGATGGCAGAAAAGGCCAAAACATGCATGCATTGCAAATGGAAAATATTACTGCTGGTTAAGAAAAACTGAATTCTGAACACGTGGGGTGGGGGAAGTTTCGTTACAGTTTTGAGCTGTGATATAATCTATCCAATAATTCAAAAGCAATCATGCGAATCAAGCCACTCTTATTTATGGACTATGTCTCTTATCCACTATATATAGGCCAGCATATTGCAATTGCAGCTTGGGTCCTACACTCCACAGACATGAAAGATGCCAATGAAGATAGCATTCTGCAATTTACACAGCCCTTTGTATATAGTACACTGTACATACACTTATTTTTCAAAGATCCCACCAATTTTATGTGATGGATCAAAACATGATCATTCTGTTGCAGATGTCACACACAACTTGACATAATCATAGTTCTCCTCTTATTCCTCAACTCTGCTATGTTTGCACTTGTTGCAAAATGCTTGTTATCATGATTTGGCATAATTTCAATTTGGATAAACTACAAAGTTTTCAGAACATTAGTCTATTAGACTACTTGCATTGACTTCATGAGCATGGTTGTGTACTTGTGTGTGTCACAAAAGATTCCAAGCCTTGATAACTAACCATATTATAGTGAATCTAAGGGGTGAGTTTGATATAGAGGTGAAAATGGAGCCAAAAAGAATTCAGGAATTAGTTTTACAAGAACACATTGAAGGCAAGTGATTAGGAAAGATTATCTCTCTGCCTATATCCTCCAATGTTTCACTTCGTATAATTATATTCAGAGGAAAAAATGAAAGAAAAAAAAATCACAAATCACATTTGCTACCTTCCCTAACAAATAATTAGCAGTCAATCTATACCTCAAACCCCATATAGGATTTATGTACAAACAAAGAGTGGAGTCTATTGCACCCTTAAATACCAAACTATGTACTCATTCACCTTTTGGCTTTAGCCTCTGTTGTTTGCAACGGAGGCGATGATTGTGATCCACCACTGAGTGCAGCCGCGGCAGATTCAACGTGTGTAAGAAGATATTCGTATATTTTCTTCCTCAGTCGATCGATTGTGTCTGGTGATATCGCTTCTTCCTCATCTTTGCTCGACCCTATCTCATCTAACCAATCATTTACACTCTTTAGTTGAGTGAGCATACCTGCTATTTGGCCATTATCTGACAGGATAGCATCCCCATCAGAGTCCAAGAACCTCTCAACAAATCCCAAAAACCAGTCTCGGGACTGTTGTAGCAGCATTTCAGTCAAATTGACCACCTCACCAAGGCCATTTCCTCTAAACCAATCTGGGAGCGGTTGGACTGGTTGCTTCTGCCCTGTTGCTAACCCATCACCTGGTCTGCGAGTAGTTCCTTGTGAGGTATGCTTCGAGTTAGCTGTTAGACGATGCTTTACAGGGGCTTTAGATGAAGCATCTTCGCTCGAATTTTGTAGGATTAGCATGTGTTGACTTCCTAAAACAGTTTTTTGATTTTGAGAATTACTTGAAGCTGGAAGCTTGGATGATTGAGGGTCTTTCACAAAAACAGCGAAAGATGATAGGTTGGTGGCGAGGGCTGCCTGGACCCATGAAGCAGCATGTTTCTGTCTCTCTGATTTCACTTTTAGTGCTTCTTCTGCTGTGATCCTTTCATAATCAGGAGACGAACAGTCTAGAACAGGTTTAGATAAGGATTCAGCAATTGTTCGGGTGCTATTCAGGCTAGCATGAAGAACTAAAAACTGCTCTACTGCTGGTTGTGGGTTGTGTTCCTTAGAAGAATTAGTTAGCTCCACATACATACTGCCAAAAACAAACATCGGGAAAAAGTGTCAGCGACAACATAGCAGGTTGCATTGCATTATGAGATTCCAACATAATTGCCAATCGAAATGGTTTAATTTTATTTATGGCCGAACCAGAAATCATGCTGTACATTTAGAGAAATATAGACCAAACCAAACCACAATTCAACTATATTCTATAAAAATTATGCTTCCAATTTTCAAACCAAACCACAATTCACATTCTAATTAATAGTTTAACATGAATTACAATCATTCGCATAGTTCTTCACTTTTAGTCTAGATATATCCAACAACTATGGTAGAGATTGTTCACTTTATTTACTTGTGATTTCAAAATGTCACATTGTTCACTTTGCCTCAATATACAATTTCAATTATCCAACTGTTTCATATTCAATCTTATCAGCATTGTCCAAAGCTTGTATGAATTAGTACAGAACTGACAGAAAACAGATTTCTCCGAAAACTATCTTTACTTTTCTGGAATGACACTGATTTACATTTTACCGAAGTCAGCAAAAAGCATTATTTAGCTTATATTCTAGAGGTGCTTTCCTTCACAAAAGAACAATATATAAGTAGAGTATCTTGGACTCAAATACAAATACAAATTGCAATTTCAGGTGTGTGAAGTTTGCAATCTTGACCATGTCACTAAATACCTGATCTAAATCATTTCAGCAGCTCAGAACAATTCAACATTCATACCTTAGGCAGTGCAGCAAACTATCTGCAGCAGCAGCCTCTTGCATAGCCTCAGTTGCTGCCATCTGCGCTGCATCTCTGTGCTTCATTACTTCCTGCCATAAATTTTAACAAAGAATAAGCTCCTTTCATTTTTCAACAGAATTGTCAACTAGTCAAATGCAAAAGGCTATGAGTTTCAAGTCAATATACCCTTCCAAGCTTTGAAATAGATGATGGGAGCGACGACCACTGAACACTTGCATCCGTCACTCTTCTACTATTTACAGGAACTCTAACCAGGTTTCCTGGCAATCCACTGCTAGAAATATCGGCTGCCTTCTTTCCGTTGGAAGTTCTTAGCCTACTTGATTTCTCTTGCTCCTCAACAGTTCCATTAGCACTGGCCTTCTTCACAGACACTTGACTCTTATGTTCTTCCTTAGATGGCTTCGCCGGAGCTTGGATCCTGCTCTCCACTTTAGACGGCAACTTGTCACTCGAAGTACTTCTCCTAGGAGTCTGCCACACCACAAAATGAAAGGATAACATCAAAATTGCTGGATTAACCCAAAACTAGAGACAATGTAAATTACTATCCATAAGCAAACTATCAAATCAAAAAAAGCATAGAGCATATGATTCAATTCATTCAAACATTTCAGAAAGTGCAGATTCTAGATTGTGACTCACACTAACTGAACTTCGAGCATCCGACTTGGGATCAAACTTTGCAGGCCGGGGTTTAGGTGAAGACTCTTTCGTCTTAACCTCCATAGTCCCTTCCCAGCTCTTGCGCAGCGCCTTCGCCCCCAATCCAATCCCTTGCACCAAATTCCTTATTGGATTCACCACCAAAGACTCCTTCTTTACAGCAGGGGAAGCCTTCTTCCCTGCCTCCACCACTCCCACCTTCTTGGCCTTCGCCTGCTGGTGCTGCTTCACTCCATTGGCAAACTTCTCAAAGGAGCTTGGCAATGAATAGCAGCTGCTAGGCGAGGAAGGAATCGACCTCGAATTCAAAGACCTCAATCTAGACAAAGATTCCCTCTTCACATCAACCTTTAATGGTGGTGGCTTAGTTGTTTGAGACAAAGACCTATTACTCCTATCAAAACCACCAACATTTGATCTCTCTTTCTCCTTACTCTTCTTCTCCTTCTCCTTATCCTTATTATCCTTCACAGGAATTTTCCTCGGAGACTTGGATCTCTCAAAGTCAATGGTAGAAACAGAAGAAACACTGTTCTTGTCTTTGTCTTTGTCCTTGTTCTTGTCATTGCTATCAAGAAAACCGAGTTGGTGAGTGGCAACAATGTCTTGAGGGGTTCCAACACAAGGGTGTCTACCAGGGACAGGTCTCACGCCACGAAGAATGGGAACCGGTGAAGCATTCTCCAACCGATCAACGAACACGAACTGCCCTAACTGAATCTTGTCGCTCAGGATGAGATCGTCGTGTTCATCAGGTAGCGACACGTAGGTAGCATGCGACGAATCGGAGACTTTAAGGTAGAACCCCTGGTTGGGGAAGAGTTCTCCGCCGGCCAGCGCCGGCACGATGCTGACCACCTGAAGCAGTGAGGAGCGGTGCTCGCCGGCGACTTTGACATCTGTGTTCATATGCTGAAGGAGCTTGAGAAGGACGCCGGGAACCAGATTCGCCATTGTTGTGTGAAGCAGCTTCAATATGCATCAGTTATTCCTCTCAAATGGGTCGCTTCAAATGGCGGAAAGCAAGCTTTTTTCGTTCTGCAAGCACAGATTTTGGTGGCAGAAGCACAAGACTCTCTCTCGTTTGTACCAGAATTTCAGATATAATATTTTTTCCTTTCAATAATTTATGGATTAAATATTTCGAATTTATTTTCAGATTTCAAAAATCCAGTTTAGGTAGAATATATACAAAATAGAATACAATCTCGTTACCTAATATAAGCAATTAATTAACAATTGGCCAATAAGTTTGAAAGAATTTAATTTTTATCAGTATAAAAAAAAATTTACAGGAATAATCAATAGTCTATAGAGGTGGCAACGAGGCGGTAAGGGCGGGTTTTTACTCTATTCGACTCCACCCCGTCGTACAAGAACTCGCATAGAATCCTAATCCGATTTTGCGGGTATCCGTCCCGCCTCTATCCGCCCCTATAATTATTAAAATTCAATAAATAAAAATAAAATTTTAAAATTTATATAACTATCATCATATACATAATATAAATTAAAGTAAAAATTTAAATATGATACAATATTATTAATCATTTACTAATTATTTTACATATATTATACATATTATATATATAGCGGGGCGAGTATTACCTAAACCCGACCCCGTCCCGTCCCTCTCAAGAATCCATCCCGCTAAAAACCCGCCTCGGTGCGGGGCGAGTAATTACCCGTCCCAAACGAGTAGGAGCGGAGTAGATACCTGCAGGTTCGGGTGGTATTACCATCCCTAATAGTCTATTAATATATCTAACTAATTTTTTAATTCATGGTTAAAAATATATCACCCTTTTTGGAACACATTTTTTTTATTTCAAAGTAAAAAATATATTTCATGCTCGCAATAATGATAATGATACAATATCACCAAATAAGACAAGAATCAGGTAAATTATTACTTTCAAGGTATATCAATAAGAACAAAAGAAGAAGGAGGGTTTCCTTCACCAAGAAAATGTTCATATGGTCTTTTTTTTTTTTTTTAGTGAGTGGTGGGTACAGCTAAGCTAAGGACTTGAGAAGGAAGGATAACCCACCAATCATGACCCAAAACACAAGGACTAGACTTTTAATAATCAATTAATCTTAGAACTTCTGGCATCAAATGCAAATTCTATAAACAATCCCATATGGTTTTGTATTCCAATAACAATAGTCATAAATAAGTAAAATTTAACCTAACAAAAGAAAGCTTGAAAGTGGGTAATACTAGGTAACTTACCAATTATTTTTTTAATAATATAAATAACTACCAATAAAATTAAAATACACTACTCTTATAAATTATTTACCTAAATTTTAATATTAGAATAATCATCCACACACCTAATAAAATGAACATTCGATATATCTATTGTTCACATTGTACACTAATATTGTTGATTACATATACTTTTCCCTTGCAGAAAGCCCAAAATTATGCTACTATATTATTTAGATAAAGTATTCCTTTTACTTAAACATTGTCAAAATTATTTTTTTCTCAAAAAGAAAATAAGCAGTGTAAAATTAAATTTAATTTTGATGCATTATCAGTAAAAAATCGTTTTATATATGTATCTAATTACATAATATCATATTAGCAAAAATAATTATTTTTTACATTGTAAATGGTTATTAAAGAAAACGAACTGTGTTAAAATTTTATACAATCAATATATCAAAATTAAACTCACATTAAATTTAGGATTGGTGAAAGTGAAATGACTTTTAAAAAGTTAGGATAATGTCAATATTATAAACCCTTGAATGGTACTCTTTTTTCCATGGAATTGGGGGAGAGTTTTGATAGAAAGGGATGGATGAATGAAGGAGTGAAGAAGCTGTAATAATGTGCATTGCATGATTGAGAAGCAAAGAGCTGTCAGTGTCTGACAAATGCATATAAACACACATGCAATTCCTTCAGGGATTCATCTCATTCACACAACATAATATGAGGGACCTGACCCACTCCTCTTATTGCCATGGTTTTATTTGCTTTCACAAACAAACACATAAAATGTGTGGGGGCAGTTGAAAAGCCAAAACCTGAAGAGAAGTTTTAAAGCCGAATACAAAGAGGGACAAAAGGAGAACCTGAGTGATGGGGGATCAAATATGATTCTATTTTTATCACATTCGGCTAAATTGTTTATAGTCATTGATAAAGAAGTTTGGTTCCATATTTATAATGTTGTATAACGATTATGGTTTAACTTTCTCTCTGTGACATAGCCAATTTGCAAATGGGTGCATGTGCAAGGTAACGTTGGTGTTCGGATCAAGGTAATGCTGTGTCGCCTATCTGGAAAAAATATTAGAGGGACTTAGATGAAGAATTGGAACTGAATATTGAGTATAGTGATTAAACATTAGAACTAAAATTTTAGTACTGCGATATAAAATTTTAGTTTTTTTAGGTACCGTTTATTTTGAGGTATTGGAATAGAGATTGGAAGAGTGAGACTTAGTATGATATTTGTTGGTTTAGAATTTGGTATTAAAATTTCAATATTTTAATGCTTCAAAAAAATAGAGACACAAGAGACTGAATTTTATTGAACTTTAATAATATTTTATATCAAAAATATCTCATTTCAATTAATTAATTCTAATTTTATTCTTTGTGCAAATTAAGTTAGAACTTCATTCTTATTTCAGTATCTGTCTTATACTTTACAATAAACACAATAAATTTATTTCAGTTTCTGTCTCACAGTCTCTATCTCTCAGTCTCAGTCTCTGTCTCTCGCTTTTAAACGCTACTTTAATATCTCTAAAAAATGGAGACACAAACTCAAATTTCTAAAGATGGAAATTAAAACTTTAATAATATTTTTTTTAAATATTCTTATTTAATTTTTTTAAATTTAAAATTTGCCTATTAATCTCTATATTTATTTACTTTTTTTTTTTACCAAAGATAGGAGACTAGAACCCACAACCTTTTAATTGAGTATAGGAAGACTATGCTATTTGAACTATAACTCATTGGCAATCTCTATATTTATTTTAAACCAATCATAATATTAAAATATAATTTAATTCAATATATTTTATATCAAATATAATACAAACATTTAATTTAATTTCTATCTTTTTAGCCTTTGTCTTTTCCTTTCTATTTCTTTCCCTTTCAAATACAACCTTATATTATAAGGTGGAACAAATTAAATACGACCTTTATTCTTTATTCCATGGCTATAAAACTATACTAAAATTATGAAATATAGTAAATATTAAATAATAATATGGAATATTTTCTCTGCCATGGTTTGGTCATAGGTCATTTGATTTGGTGGCTGGGAAAATTAGGAATGCCGTAACCGAGTTGGGTTACCGTATAGGGATGTAGTATTGACGAAATTCAAAAAGTATTTCAATTTTGTTCTCAAATCTATGAATTGCACCTAATATTCCTCACCTAATTGTTTTAACTTTTAACCGAGTAACGAAATTTATACTGAATAAATTTGGGGAGGTGACGATAAGGATAAATTATTGTTACCGTCGAAATAACTTTTTTTTTTTTTACCAAAGATAGGAGACTCGAACCCACAACCTCTTAATTGAGTATGGGGAGACTATGCCATTTGAGCTATTACTCATTGGCACCGTCGAAATAACTTTTAACCTAAAACTAAAGAAATTGCATGAGTTTGATTATGTATAGGTTTAAAAGTCTTGACGTGTAAGTTAATAACTGAATATTTATAAAAATAATAAAAACCTACGGTGGTTCGCTTGTTAATTCTGTATTATATCAATTAAAAATATTACGTGTCTAAAAAGATCAACTAATCATTTTATATTTATATATAAATATATAAATTAAATTATATTCTATATAAATGATTAATTTATTGAATAATTTTTTACGTATATACTTATTGTTACGATGGGTAACCGAAGATTAGTGGGTTGGACTCGTTGGGTTGGTCCAATCGTCTGAGGAGGAAAGCTTTCGAACGGGTCCGCGCCTTTAGGGCCTCCGTCCGACTTGTGAGTGTGAGTGAATGGGGGTGGTACCTGCAAAGACACTCCGATGCCTAAGTCAGCAAGGGTGTAAGCAGGTCTTGGGACTTAGAGATACCTGAGGGGTGTCAGTGTATTTATAGTGGTGAACCAATAACCACCGTTGAAGTAGCTCCACCTTTTAAGGTAGATAACCGTCCCTTTATCTTAGGGAAGTTGAGATATGGCTCCTGGAAGTGGGTTGAGAGATTTTAGGGGCAGTTACTCATTTGAATGAGTGTTTATCTGCTAGCTAATCTTCGTCCCTGACTTCTTTAGAGCAAGTCGTGGCAAGAACCGACTTCTTCAGGGGAAGGTTGGTGTAGGGTGAGGCTCAATCCTTTGCGTTGGGCCTTTCATTTGTACCTGAGCCTTAGCGTTGGGCCAGGGTATGAACAGTGCCCCTACTCGAACCCAATTTCTTTTAAGAGTTGGGGTCGAATATTTTAATTCGGAACCGTAGCCGACCTGATAAGGAACCGACGTGATTTTTTAGAACTGACGTGTTTTAAGAATTCTCAACAATCGCGTCTATTCAAAACGTCGCGTCCGTTAGGAATTTGCGTATTCATACGCGGGGATCAATTACATTGGGAACGATGCCTCTCTTTAAATGACGATCTTTGTTTTTACCATTATGCCCCTAACGTTTTTATAAATACTTTTACTCTCTTTCCTTGCTTCGTTTCTGAAAACTTTCGCACTTCCTCTCCTCTGTTCGAAAGAAGCTCTTGTTCGAAGGAATTCCTCTTTCTCTGCCCCTATCATTTTTCAAGTAAAGGTTAGTTTTTCTCTACTTTCTTTTTACGAATTGCTTTTGTTTGCATGTTTTTATTTTGGAGAGGAGGGTTAGCTCGTAGGCTCCTAGTGACTCTGTTTTGTTTGATTCCAGGCCCCTTAGAGACCCTGTTTTTTATTCTTTTTCTTTTTCCTTTGTAGGTTTCGCTATCCCTTTCTAGGAAAAAATGTCTTCTGTAGAAATCCTTACTCAATGGGTGGATGTCACGGTTCTGGGGGAAGAACCTTTTGTAGATACTGACTTCATCACCAACCTTCGCACTCATCATAGAATTTGTGCTTCTGATGAGGACGAGCCGAAGTATGAGTTGGTTGCCCCGGGTCTGGAAGACCGGGTTTGCTTCGGGAGGGCTTCTGATGAGGACCCCCCCCTTTCTTTTTTATGTATGAAAGTTTTTTCACTCGACTGGGGGTGCTTCTGCCCTTTTCTGCTCTTGAGGTTTCTGTTTTGCATCACTGCCGAGTTGCTCCTACCCAGCTTCACCCCAATTCTTTGGATTTTTTAAAGTTTATCAGCTTATCAGTCAGGCCTTAGAGTTTCTAACTTCTCTGAGGATTTTCTTTTATCTATTTCACATGACTAAGCCATTTAGTGGGCAAAATAATAAACAACAGTGGGTGTCTTTCCGAGCTATTCAAGGTCGGAGAGTCTTCACTCTTTTTGATGAGTCCTTCTATGACTTCAAAAATTTCTTTTTCAAAGTTCAAGCTGTAGAGGGTCACCACCCCTTTTTCCTGGATGAGAATTCTTCTCCTCGCTTTCCCCTGTACTGGATAGAGGCCTCTCCTTGTAAAAAATATAGTTTGGATGATTTAGATGAGGTGGAGGCGGCCATTGTGGGGTTCCTCCGAGAAGTTTGGGGGAGAGCCCCCTACCTGGATACAAAAAAGTTTCTCCAGGGGTCTCCGACCTTTGTCCAAGCTCAACTAGGTAGCTTTTTGTTTGTTTATCATATTTTCCGACCTGATGGTCGCCCGACTTGTTTTCTCCGACTTGTTTTACTGACTTTAGCTTCCTAATTGCTTTTACAGAGATGACGAAGAAGAATTCCAGGGAGTCTTACCAGAGAGTTCAGGAGGCCAAGGCGAGGTCCCACGCCAGGGCAGCTGGTCCTTCTCTTCCTTCCCCCCTCCCCCTTCTCACAACTTGGGGACCCCACCCAACCTATTGTCATCTCTTCCTCAGCTTCTTCTCTGCCGTCCCCTCCTCCCCGATCTTCCCCTGAGCCAGAAAAAAGGAAGAAGCGCAAGACTTTAGAGTCTATCTCTTCTTTTGAAGGTGAGGCCAATGTGGATGCGCCTCAGTTTGTTCAGAAGCATATCTATCCTCATACTCGTATAGGTATGGATGATGCTTCTGTTCGAAACCACTTTATTATTCTGACTCAGGAGAGTATCAGGGCGGCAGGGGTGTGCACAAAGCTTCTGGATATTTTTGAGAAGACTCCCCTTAGCTCTTTGGGTTCATCCCTGAGGGTTGAGGAGCTGGAGGGGAGGATTCTCTTGTACCAAGAAGGGGAGAAGATGCTGGAGGAGGAGGTCGCCAAGTTGAAGGAGGAGAGGGATGGCCTCCGGGAGAGGGAGAAGAAGTTGCGGGCCCAGTGCTCCATGGCGGAGGGCCTAAGGTCGAAGGCGGAGGAAAGTTATACGAGTTTGTTTGAGGACCTCGTGGAAGTGAAGAAGAATTTGGCGAGATCTCGAAATGCCTATGCGGAGCTAGAGGACTCCATTGCTGACGGGGCCGAAGAAGCATGGAGGATCTTCAAAGAACAGGTCGGGGTTCTTGCTCCCGACCTAAATCTCTCTCCTTTGGATCCGGATAAGATAGTGGTCGACGGGGCTATCGTTTTTCCTCCCCGACCTGTTTCCAAATCCGAGCTGAAGACTCGGGGGCAGAGGATCATGGAGTCCCCTCCCTGACCAGAAGATGCCCCGAGTTCTTCGAAGGCTCCTGGGACTCCCGCTCCGTCTTCTATGGATATGGCTCCAACTTCTCTTCCTGGTCCTGATGGTGCTCCGGCTACTCTCCCTGACTCTGGTGGTGCTCCGACTGCTCTTCCTGGCTCTGGTGGTGATGTCCTTCCTAACTGAAAAATTTATTGTGGCTATATGGGGGCCCGGCCTGTGGATCCCCCTTTTTTAAACTATTTCTTTTTATGCTGTGGTGGTATTTTGCTGACATTTTCTTGGCCTTTTATGGCCGTAAATAAAATATTTAAAAATACCATTTTTTGGATAAGGGTTTAGGTTATCTTTCTTTGTCTTGTTGTACGTATGCTTGTCTGTTTAGGTTTTGAAAAGAACCTTTTTTATCTTTCCTTTTGAAAAAACCTTTTCCTTGGCTGGCTGTCCTTTCTTCTAAGTTTTTCTTAAGTTTTTCTCGAGGACTTGGGACAGCCAAGGTTGCGAAAACCGAACCGGTCAATAAACCGGTAGGGTGACCGGTTCAGCGGTTCAGTGGTCTGACCGTGGTCCAACCGGAGTTCAACCGGTTTAGTTAAATATAAAATAAAATTATAAAAAATTAATATATAATTTTCAATATTTAAATTTAATAAATTTTAAACAGAAATCACACAGTATAAATTATATTTAACAAAATAAATCTTCAAATTACATTTAACAAAATAAATCTTCAGCCATAAAAAATATTCTTTCAAATTTTTTAGATATTCTTATGAAGTACATTATCTCAAAAAAAAAAATTTCCTGTAGTTATTGCCTTATCGGCATCAATGTTTAGTCCATGCCAACATTGTTCCAAGCAGGTACTTCATGGCTGCAAAACCACCACAGCTCCAATCTCAGTTGACAACAAAACCACCACAGCTATATTTCAATACAAAAGCATCTCAAACACTGATCCCTTCTCTTCTTCAACTTCAACATGCAAACAATAGCATCAGCAACAAAATCATGAATAAATAACAAATAAATCAGAAACAACAAATAACAAATAAATCAAAATAACCTCAGAAAATCAAAATAAATGAAAATCATGAATCCAGCAAACAAATAAATCAGAAAATCATGAACAGAAAATAAAAAATAACACATAAATCCATTCCAGCGAACAATAAACCAGCAAGCAGAGGAGGAAGGCGAAACTGCGAACAGAGGAGGCGAGGCTTACCGACGGCGAGGAGGTAGGCGAGCAACGGTGACAACAGAGGAAGCGACATCGGTGAACACAGAGAAGGCGAGCTCGACGATGACAAGGACGCGATGGGGGATGGGAAACAGAATCAGGGAGTGTTAGAGACTGAGACTTGAGACCCGAGAGGGTTGAAGGCTTGAATCAGAGAAGAAGAAACTTGAGAACTGAGAACTGAGATCTGAGACCTGAGAGGGTTGAAGCAGAGACTAAGACATGAGACACGGCAATGGCGAGGAGCAACGAAGCGGCGCGACTCACGGCGACAAAGCGAGCTCGGACAGAGAGGGCGACAAGTAGAGAAGGGGTCGGCGATGAGTTTAAGCTCTGAAATGGGATGGTGGGTGGTGGCTATTGGAATTTGAAGAGATGAGAGGATTGTGGGTGGGACTAGGGTTTTCATGGTGGGTATGAGTGAGACTGTGAGAGAGAGAGACAGAAAGGGGGTGGGGTGGGGCATTGGGGCCTTTTTGGCCTTTCTTTCTTCTTTTTTTTTTTCCACCTTCAAAACGACGTCGTTCAATAGTTTAGTTTTCAAACAAAAAACCGCTAAAAAACCGGACGGTTCTTCCGGTTCACCGGTTAACCGCCGGTTTGACCAGTTTTTTTACCGATTTTTTGCTAAGCGGTTTATGACCTTACCCAGACCGGTTAAGTGACCGGTTCCCGATTTTTTCGGTTGAACCGACCGGTCCGGTTCGGTTTTCAGAACCATGGGGACAGCCTTTACCTTGGTAGGTTTTCTTGTCTCTTTTTGGTATTCTTGGTGCTCAATTTTTCTCTATTGAGTTTTTATGACTTAAGTTATTTTTGCGATGCATTTCTTTACTTCTCAGTTTTTCCGACTTATAAGTCGGATGTTTTCCGAGTTTTTCACGATCTACTTTTATAACCTCTTTACACCGATTTGTACCTCGTCGTTTCATCCTGACGACCATCTAGGTCGGTTCATGGGATTTTCACGCTTTGTCGAGTTTAAGTCGGTGCGTTTCGTAGAAAAACGAGAAGGAATTTATAAGAGATATTGTAAAAAGATCTTTATTTATTTGCAAAGGTACTTGGCTGCTACTAAGGGTTTTTTGACTACTTATGGCCCCTTAGCCTCTACTATGATGCCTCGTTAAAAAACCCCCCTTCATGAAAAACCATTTTCTTTTGGGAAAAAACCATGAAGTTGGGAAAAGAGTACATCAGGGAGTAGAGTTCGCTTTTAACTGTAGTACCTTTTCATATTACAAGCATGCCACGACCTAGGTAGCTCGGTGCCGTTTAAATTGGTCACCTTGTAATAACCTTTTCCTAGGACCTCACTAATCTTGTATGGTCCCTTCCAATTAGCAGCGAGCTTTCCTTCCCCATATTTGTTGACTCCAATGTCGTTTCTGATTAAGACCAAGTCGTCTGGGGTAAAACTCCGTCGAATGACTTTTTTGTTATATCTGGTAGTCATCCTTTGCTTTAATGCCGCTTCTCTTATCTGGGCTTGCTCTCGGACTTCGGGGAGCAATTCGAGTTCCTCTTTGTGCCCCCTGTATGTTTCCGACCTCATCATGAAATATCACCCTTGGACTTTGCTCGTCAATTTCTACTGGTATCATGGCTTCCACGCCATAGACAAGTCGGAAGGGTGTTTCCCCTGTAGCAGATTGTGGCGTCGTCCGGTAAGCCCATAACACTTGGGGGAGCTCCTCAGCCCAAGCTCCTTTTGCGTCTTGTAGCCTTTTCTTCAATCCTGCCAGTATGACCTTGTTAGCTGCCTCGGCTTGTCCATTTGCTTGTGGATATTCCACCAAGGTGAACTGGTGTTTTATCTTCATACTGGCTACCAGGCTTCTGAAGGTAGAGTCGGTGAACTGAGTTCCATTGTCCGTGGTGATGGAATGAGGTATCCCATACCTTGTGATAATGTTTTTGTAGAGGAACCTTCGACTTCTCTGGGCCGTGATGGTGGCTAATGGTTCTGCTTCTATCCACTTTGTGAAGTAGTCTATTCTCACAATTAAGTATTTGACTTGTCCTGGGGCTTGGGGAAAAGGTCCTAACAGATCCATCCCCCATTTTGCGAAGAGCCATGGAGAAGTTATACTGATGAGCTCCTCAGGGGGAGCCACGTGGAAATTTGCGTGCATCTGGCATGGCTGAACCTTCTTCACAAATTCTGTGGCATCCTTCTGCAAGGTCGGCCAGTAGAAAACAGCTCGGATTACTTTTTTGGCTAGCGACCTAGCTCCAAGGTGGTTTCCACAGATCCCATTATGAACCTCCTCTAGCACTTCAGTGGTCCTTGAGATCGGTACGCACTTCAGCAATGGTGTTGATATTCCTCTTTTATAGAGGATATTTTTCACCAGAGTGTAGTATTGTGCTTCTCTCTGGATTTTCTTGGCCTCTTTTTCCTCTTTGGGAAGAATGTCGAATTTTAAGTATTCAACTAGGGGGTTCATCCACCCGAGGTTTAACCCGGTGATTTCAAGGACATCTTGTTTGGTCTCTGTTTTTACTACAGAGGGTTCTTGGAGAGTTTCCTGGATCAAGCTTCTATTATTCCCCCCTGGTTTGGTACTTGCTAACTTGGAGAAGGCGTCTGCTCTGCTATTAAGATCCCGAGTTATATGTCTGATCTCGGTTTCTGCAAAGCGCCCGAGGTGCTCCAAAGTTTTTCCAAGTATCTCTTCATATTTGGGTCTTTGGCCTGATACTCTCCATTTATTTAGGAGGTCACTACTTGAGAGTCATTGAATATCATCACTTTTGTTGCACCGACCTCTTCTGCCAATTTTAAACCTGCGATCAAGGCTTCATATTCTGCCTGATTATTAGAAGCTGGGAATTCAAATTTGAGGAAAACCTCAATTTGTGTTCCCGCTTCATTAACCAGTATTATGCCTGCGCTGCTTCCTGTCTTGTTTGAGGATCCATCCACGTATAGTTCCCACGTAGTTGGCCTTTCCTCTTGATCTCCCGCATATTCCGCTATGAAGTCGGTGAGGCATTGGGCTTTAATTTCCATCCGGGTTTCGTACTTCAAGTCGAACTCGGAGAGCTTTATTGCCCACTGAACCATCCTCCCTGCAACATCCGTCTTTTGGAGGATTTGCTTCATGGGTTGGTTCGTTCGAACCCTTATTGTGTGAGCTTGGAAGTAAGGCCGTAACATTCGCGAGGCTATTACCAAGGAGTAGGTGAATTTCTCTAGTTTGTGGTACCTTAGTTCAGGGCCTTGTACAACTTTGCTGGTGATGTACACGGGATGCTGTCCGACCTCATCTTCTCGTATCAGGGCTGATGCTACAGCTTTGTCTGCTACAGACAAATATAGGACGAGCTCTTCCCCAACTAGAGGTCGGGTCAGGATTGGAGGTTGGCTCAAGAACCTTTTGAACTCCTGGAATGCCTCTTTGCACTTTGGAGTCCATTCGAACAGGCATCTCTTTCTTAGTAGAGAGAACAGTGGAAGGGATCTTAATGCTGATCCTGCCAAGAACCTGGAGAGGGCTGCAAGTCTACCATTCAATTGTTGAACCTCTCTTAAGCAAGTCGGGCTTTTCATTTCTAGGATGGCTTTGCACTTGTCGGGATTTGTTTCAATTCCCCTTTGTGTCAGCATAAACCCCAGAAATTTTCCAGCCTCCACCGCGAAGGTACACTTTGTGGGATTTAGCCTCATCCCATGTAACCTTATGGTGTTGAAGACTTGCGAGAGGTCTGTCAAGAGGTCGGTTTCTTCCTTGGTTTTCACCAGCATGTCGTCTACGTAGACTTCCATTAAGTTCTCGAGGTGGGGAGCGAACACCTTATTCATCAGCCTTTGGTATGTGGCCCCCGCATTTTTTAGCCCAAAGGGCATGACCACATAGCAGTAGTTTGCTCTAGGCATGATGAACAATGTTTTTTCTTGATCCGACTTGTACATCGGGATCTGGTTGTATCCCGAGTAGGCATCCATAAATGACAAGTATTGATACCTCGAGCTAGAGTCTACTAGAGTATCAATGCTTGGAAGTGGATATGGGTCTTTGGGACATGCCTTATTCAGGTCGGTATAGTCGATGCACATCCTCCACTTGCCGTTTTGCTTCTTGACTAGTACTATGTTTGCTAGCCACGTCGGATATTTGACCTCCCTGATGAAGCCGGCCTCTAGGAGCGCTCGTACTTGTTCTTCCACCGCTTGAGCCCTTTCTGGACCGAGTTTACGCCTTCGCTTCTGCACAGGTCGTGACCCCGGATATACTGAGAGTCTGTGGGACATGAGCTCGGGGTCTATCCCTGGCATGTCGGAAGCTTTCCAGGCAAAGAGGTCGGAATTGTCTCTTAAGAGCTTTGTCAACCTTTGTTTTAGGTTTTCCTCTAGGTTGGGTCCTATGTTGGTATTCTTTCCTTCCTCTTTGTTGACTTGTACTTCTTCAGTTTTTCCCCCTGGTTGTGGCCGCAGCTCTTCTTTGGCTCTCGTGCCGCCGAGCTCTATGGTGTGGACTTCCTTGCCTTTTCCTCTCAGGTTCAGGCTTTCATTATAACATTTTCTTGCCAATTTCTGGTTTTCCCATACCGTTGATATCTCCGCATATGTTGGGAATTTCATGCACAGGTGAGGGGTAGACACCACTGCTCTGAGTCGATTTAGGGTAGTTCTGCCAATCAAGGCATTATATGCTGACCCAACGTCAATGACTATAAAGTCTATGCTCAGAGTTTTGGATTTTTCCCCTTTCCCAGAAGTCGTATGGAGGGGCAGGAACCCTAGTGGTTTTATTGGCATGTCGCCTAAACCATACAAGGTATCTGGATAAGCCCTTAATTCCTTTTCTTCCAGCCATAGTTTGTCGAACGCGGGCTTGAAAAGGATGTCTGCTGAACTCCCTTGGTCTACTAGAGTTCTGTGGAGATGGGCATTTACCAGGATCATGGTTATCACCACTGGATCATCGTGTCCAGGGATTACTCCTTGCCCATCCTCCTTTGTAAATGAGATAGTTGGGAGGTCGGGTGCTTCACTCCCGACCTGGTAAACTCGCTTGAGGTGTCTCTTGCGAGATGACTTGGTGAGTCCCCCTCCCGCAAATCCGCCCGAGATCATATGTATATGTCTCTCGGGTGTTTGTGGTGGTGGGTCTCTTCTGTCCCCGTCATCTCGCTTTCTTTTCCCATGATTGTTCGACCTTTCCATGAGATATCTGTCAAGTCGGCCCTCCCTGGCCAGCTTTTCTATCATATTTTTGAGGTCGTAGCAATCATTTGCTGAGTGACCATACATCTTATGGTACTCACAGTAATCGTTGCGGCTTCCTCCTTTTTTGTTTTTGATGGGCCTAGGAGGCGACAGTCTTTCAGTATTGCAGATTTATCTGTATACATCCACTATGGAAACTTTTAGAGGAGTATAAGAGTGATATCTCCTCGGTCTGTCGAGACCGACCTCCTCTTTTTTCTTGGGCTCCCTTTCTTTCTATTTTATTGAGTGGGGGTGCCCAGGTCGCCAACTCGGCTCTCGTAATCTGGCATTCTCCTCCATGTTGATGTATTTTTCTGCTCTCTCTTGTACATCGCTCAAGGAGGTGGGGTGTCTTTTTGATATGGACTGCGAGAAGGGACCTTCTCTAAGTCCATTTACTAGGCCCATGATGACTGCCTCAGTAGGCAGGTCTTGAATCTCCAAGCACGCTTTGTTGAACCTTTCCATATAGTCCCGTAAAGGTTCTCCGACCTCCTGATTTACTCCCAGGAGGCTTGGTGCGTGCTTTACTTTATCCTTCTGGATGAAGAACCTCATTAAGAACTTTCGCGAGAGGTCCTCAAAACTAGTGACCAACCTTGGAGGGAGGCTATCGAACCACTTCATCGCCACTTTTGATAGGGTAGTCGGAAAAGCTTTGCAGCGAGTTGCATCAGAAGCATCAGCCAGATACATCCGACTTTTGAAATTGCTTAAATGATGTTTCGGGTTTGTGGTTCCATCATAGAGGTTCATATCAGGGCTTTTGAAGTTTCTTGGAACTTTTGCCCTCATTATGTCCTCACTGAATGGATCCTTTCCTCCGAGGGGCGACTCTTCTCGGTCGCCACGGGAGTTCCAACTTCTAAGGGAGGACTCTAACTTCAAGAGTTTTTCTTCTAACTCTTTTCGCCGCTCTATCTCTTCCCTCAGATTTCGTTCCATCTCTCTTTATCGTTCTAGCTCCTGTTCCAGCTGTTCCAGACGACCTTGGTGGCTATGGACCAGTCCTATTAGCTCGGTCGCGTGGGGTGGTCCTTCTTTTCCTGATTCGCGTCCCTCCGAGGAGTTTACCTTTGGGTTTTTTAACCCGGAGGTGCCTTCTCTATGTTGGTCGTTGGCTCCCTGGTGAATGGTTAGGTCCACGTCGTTATTTCCAGTGTCTAGATTTTCTTGTTCGGAATCAGACGCCGTATGACCATCCTCTGGTGAATTATCCGCCATTACTGGTTGATCTCTCGGGTCACCGGCAACGGCGCCAATGTTACGATGGGTAACCAAAGATTAGTGGGCTGGACTCATTGGGCTGGCCCAATCGTCTGAGGAGGGAAGCCTTCGAACGGGTCTGCGCCTTTAGGGCCTTCGTCCGACTTGTGAATGTGAGTGAATGGGGGGTGGTACCTGCAAAGACACTCCGATGCCTAAGTCAGCAAGGGTGTAAGCAGGTCTAGAGAGTATTGGGACTTAGAGATACCTGAGGAGTGTCAGTGTATTTATAGTGGTGAACCAATAACCACTGTTGAAGTAGTTCCACCTTTTAAGGTGGAAAACCGTCCCTTTATCTTTGGAAAGTTGAGATATGGCTCCTAGAAGTGGGTTGAGAGATTTTAAGGGCAGTTACTCATTTGAATGAGTGTTTATCTGCCAGCTAATCTTCGTCCCTGACTTCTTTAGAGCAAGTCGTGGCAAGAACCGACTTCTTCAGGGGAAGGTCAGTGTAGGGTGAGGCTCAATCCTTTGAGTTGGGCCTTTCATTTGGACCTGGACCTTAACGTTGGGTTAGGGTATGAACACTTATCATACATTCAATTATCATAAAAGAGCAACTAATGTTTTGGGGTAGACAGAATTAAATTCAGTCAACAAAGACTTATTTCGAGAGTTTTCAGTCAACAAAGATGTTTTATGGTAAACTAATTACATCCTAAATATAATAAAATATATATTTTTTGACCTTTTTGGACTGGAAATCAAATATTTTATACCAAACTAATAAAACGAGTAAATAGCAAGCAGTTATGCGATAATATCTAAATATAACATAATTTTATTTAAAAAAGAGGATAAATAGATTATTGGCTTTTTCACCCACGACATTTAAGTTTTTGAGGATTTGACCTTTTTAAGATCTAGATACATTGGTCTCTTTATTCACTTGGATCTGTCAAACTCAATAAAAAAATTAAACGTGACTTCCGTTGTATTGACTTAATCGATATACGATTGTATACATGAAAGAGTTTTTAAAATAAAATAAATTAGACCCATAAATCGATATATTTAAATTTTAAAAAAGTTAAAAATTTAAATATATTTTTAAATTTTTAAAAATTTAAATATCTCCCAACAAAAGATCAAAAATTTATTAATCTTTTTCTCTTTTATATTTGTTGATCAACCTTTCCGAAAACAGCAAAGAGCTATGTATGACACTCTAGCAAACATGTGAATGACATTATGATAGTGTATATGTTTATGGATAAAAATGAGGTTATTTTTAATTACTTTTCTAAGTTGCAACTGTTTTTAGTATATGAGTGTATATGTTTATGGATTTTAAAAAAAATTAATGTAGTATTTAATAAATTATCTTTTTTTTATATAGATATATAACGTACATTTTATTTCTAATTTTTCGAATTTTTAATTTGTTTTCTTGAACTAGCTAATAAATTAAGCCACAGAATAGAATTTTACAAAATATATAGAAGAGGTTACGAATTAGAATCAGAAAATTTCTATTCTTTTAATTTAAAAAAATGTAAATAATATTGTAGATTATATAATTAAAGTAGCTGTTTTTAGTGCATACATATTCGAATTGAATTTAATCGTGGAGTGAACTTCAACGTCAAATAGATTTGGGCTGGGTTTGGTAAAGTTTTTTCAAGAGATATTTGTGCACCTCATTTTGCGTTTGGTAAATTAAAAAATCCAAGTGCTTGTGTTTGTGACTTTTAAAAGTTAGGGATGCTTTTAAAAGTACATAAGTCGAAGCTTTTTAAAACTGGCTTATGCTTATCAAATTTTATTTATTTTTTCACACATATTTTCTGTTATTATATTACCATTGAAAAAATCACAAAAAAAAAAAAAACATTACCATTGAAATTCTCATATATTTCTAATTTTTCATCCTAACCTTCACTTCGGAGACTATATCAAATATTTCCTATCTTAAAAAGCATAATTTACGATCCTAACAAATTAGAATGCATAATTTTCTATCCTAATAAAGATATACATGAGAGTACTCTTGGAGTACCGTATTTATTCTTAAATTATAGAAATATTATTAATATAATATTTCTATGTATATCTAAATTATCCATTAATAAATTCTAACACAGTCTTCATATATTTTTTATTTTTCAACCTAATCCTCGTAAATTTCAACACAAATACATCTCTATCACATATTAAGTATGAACTTCTATCTATTTATATTATTTTTTGGGCGTTATTTTTGTATTTTTTTGTAGATCTATTATGTTTGTTTGTTTTTTATCTGTTCTTTTAAATGTGAAGAGGTTGAATCATAAAATTTTTCTTGCATGAACATTAGTCAAAATTATAATAACAACATGTATATACATATGTAAATATAGATATATAATCATGCATAATTTTCTATCCTAATAAAGATATACATGAGAGTACTCTTGGAGTACCATATTTATTTTTAAATTATAGAAATATTATTATTAATATAATATTTTCATATATATATAAATTATCCATTAATAAATTCTAATACAGTCTTCATATATTTTTTATTTTTTAACCTAATCTTCACAAATTTCAATACAAATACATCTCTATCACATATTAGGTATGAACTTCTATCTATTTATATTATTTTTTTATGCGTTGTTTTTGTATTTTTTCGGTAGATCTACTATGTTTGTTTGTTTTTTATCTGTTCTTTTAAATTTGAAGATGTTGAATCATAAAATTTTTCTTGCATGAACATTAGTCAAAATTACAATAACTACATGTATATACATATGTAAATATAAATATATAATCATAAGAGTAGTTTATCTGAGATATGTGTCCTATTTTTTGTGATATGTAAAAGTGAGCCAATATATATAGGTGGGTAATGGACGAACTCAGTACTAACATTGGATTACATACAAATTTTATTATTGACTAATGATAACTCTATTTATATTAGTACAATCAAATAAATATTTAAACTATTAGTCTCTAAAATTTGAGTTAGGTAATTTAGTATTTTTTTAATGATGATGTTTAGGATAAAATAAATTTTTATGATACTTATATAAAATTTTAAAGTTAAAAAATAAAAGAATTTATTTATTATATTTATATTTATTATGAATTTTTTATTTTAAAATTATTTTATTTTAAAATATTATATAAAATTTTAAAGAATTTGAAAAAACAAATTATTCTTCATTATAAACATATTTATCATAATTTTTTTAAATTTTAAAAGTTATTTTATCAAACACAATTGTGATACTTATACTTATTAAAAATTATTTTTAATTTAATTTTATCAAATAAGTGCTACAGCTTTTAAAAAGCTGTCTTTTAAAAGATAGTTTTCAAAAACTATTTTCAAAAAGTAAAAACTTTATCAAATCAAGCCTTAGGCATGACCTAACATTTTTTTTTCCGTTTTTGTTTAATCACTTAGTTAAACATGCTGTTCGAGATTTCTCTAATGTTGTTATCAACCAAAAGCATATTATTCCTTCTTCTTTGAAATATAACTGGGAACCACCTCCAATGAATGTCTGTAAAGTGAACTGCGATGCAAGCGTTTTTGAAAATGAGCAATTAGCTGGCTTTGGATGTATTATTAGAGACAGCATGGGAATTTGGATAAAATGTTGTTCTGCCAGTATACCTCTTTCTAGTGTTCTCTGTTGTGAGCTTCATGCTATTTGGAGAGGGCTTGTTATGGCTTGGGATTGCGAGTGCAAAGAGGTCATATGTGAAACTGATAATCTTGATGCGTTTTTTCTTGTTTCGCGAGGCACAACCAGCATGATTAGGAATGACTCTGATCTGCTTGACAAAATCAAAGAGATGCTCCAGCGCAATTGGACAACTACTTTAGTGCTCATCCAGCGAACAGCAAACAGAGCGGCTGATTTAATGACTAAGACTGCTGTTTTAAACAAGCAGGTGTATCTAGAGTGGTTATTGCCTCCTAATAATTTAGACATTATTATTAGAGAGGAATACTACTCTTTTTTTTAGGTCTTTTTTTTTGTGTTATGTTCGGTCACAAAAAAAAAAAAAAAAAAAGACGGGCAATATAGGTTAGCCAATTAGACAGATAGGTTAAAGTTAGATATCCTCTATCAGACATGTGTAACATAAGGAATCATGTATATTAAAGTAATCCGGTTATTAATGCGCTAATTTGAAGTTAACTAAAGAGAAAGTAACAATTTTAAGCTCCTACACATTAAGTTCATTATAATATCAAATGAAAGTTAAAGCAAAAGAATGTACAAGAGATCCATGCATAGAAGTAACATATTATTTTTTTTTATTTTTTTTTACGGTATCTCCTAATTGAGCAGGCCAAAAACTAATTCGCGACGTATTTGAGTTTTATTTAAAAATTTGCTACTAGCCAATGAATTGTTGCATGCACAAGACCAAATTCAAACTCTCAATACTTGATTAAATAAATTAGTTAACTAACTTCTAAACCAACCAAAAATTGCCAGATAGAAATTAAAACACCTGATCCAAAATTTGACATGCTCTGAACAAGTTATAGGATTAGTTTTCTCATCATCTAATCAATAAACCACTATATTACTTTTTTTTTCGTTGATGGTGTTGATTCCTTTTGGTTGCATGGTCGTTGGTTGATGATTGAAACGTATAATTGCATGTAAGAATCTTTCCCTATCAACTTCTTGTCTATGTCGGTGTTGAAAAATTATAATTGCAAATGTTGGTTTAGGATTTGAATTGGTCGAGGATAGGGCTGAAAACAATTGACCAAACAAAAACTTTGAAAATTTATTTTTTATTTTATTAATGAAAATTCTGGTTAAAATGTACGATAACCTAACCAATAAAAAATATAAATATCCTGACATATGAAATTAATCGATAAATTAAAATTTATAATTTTGTTATAATAACTCTTACATTTGTTACTGATAGAAGAGAATACAGCACTTTTATTTAAGTGGTAGTTGAGGTTTTTGAAAGATGATTTGTTCATTTTGAAAGAAAATTGTATGTTTCTGTAATAACGTAATTTTTTTTTGAGATGATTTGTGATCAACCTGTACCTACAAGAGGGAGTTCTTAGAAGAATATTTGTCAACTATAAATAAGGAGCCACAAGTGAGAGAGAAAATAATCAGAAGCTTGGCTATGAAATTAGTGGATGGCAAGATAATCCACTTTTGGGAGGATAGCTGGTTACCATGTGGTGTTCTGAAAATTACTTTTCCAAGACTTTTTAGGTCTCAAATCTTCAAAAATCTGCCATAGGGAATTGTGGGTTCTGTAATGGGTTAGAGTGAATTTAGAATTTCCAATGGCGACGAAAATTATTTTAATAGCAGCTGGAATTAGTAAACCAGTTTCATGCGGTTCTGCAATTAGTGAAACTGACAACTAAGAGAGACGATAGAGTGGTCTGAAAATTTGATAAAAAAATGTGTTTATTCTACTAATTTCTTTGTGTAGGTGTTGCAGGCAGAGGTACTTCCAACGGATATCACAAGCTATAGCTTCACTAATACTATTTGGAGAGGATTCGTCCCACCAAGGATTAAGTTGTTTACTTGGTTTGCACTGGTTGGTAGGGTGAATACAAGGGAAAGACTGTGTTAGCCAGAATGATAACGTGTGTATTATGTCATAAGTCTGTTAAAACTACTTTTTACTTGTTTATTAGTTGTGATTTTGTGAGCTCACTTGGCAGGTATTATGTGCTTGGTTGTTCGCTCTTGAAAGGATATGGACTATTCCAGGTACGCTCAAGTAACACTATGAAAATTGGACAAATATATCACCGAGAAAAATAGAACGAAAGCGGTGGTTAATTGGCTTTTTTGCAATCATTTGGACAATTTGGCTAAAAAAAAATGATAAAATCTTCAGAAATCAAGATTCAAGTAGACATTATTAACCGATCCTTTACAAGTTGCAATGAGTAAATTGGTGGTGAATCTTGTGATTGTTGATGGCAAGAGATGATTAGTAGTTGTTATTTTTAGCGTTGAATTTTTGTTTCTTTTCTTTTGCTCCACCTTATTGTGTTGAGCTTTTTTACTTCAAAAAAAATATACAAAAGAATATAACAAACATTAGTACATGAATGTATATCAAAAAATTTTTACCGTATCTTCTAATCCAACAAATTAAAGACTAATCTATTAATCATCCGATAGATTAAAAACTAATCCGTCGTAAATCAACGCTCTATTTTTTAAGAATTTGCCGCTCTTCTAATTATCGAAGGTATTTCGAAACATTAATTAAGAGGCAGCAACCGTTCCACTATCCTAAGGCACGGGTCTGGCTTTATTTGGTGTATCAAAGTAGGTAAGCTTCTAGCTAGCTACAGAATTATTTCAGGTGTATATATATATATATATATATGTGCTATTTCAATTATTTTTATAAAAATAAAAGTATTAAAAGCCTAAACCCTAAACCCTATATATATATATATATATGTGCTATTTCAATTATTTTTATAAAAATAAAAGTATTAAAAGCAGAGTTGGCATGTATTCTTATTTCTTATCTTCACGAGTTCCACACCAATAGTTGAACTGCCAAGTGCCAACCTTTAGGACCATGATTGATGGTGCGATTGTTATACACAACAATACCTTGACTTTTTATTAAATGAAATGGAAAATAAAGGATAGAATGAAATAAGTGAAATGTAGAAAGAGATCATATTTTATAGTCCCACAAACCAAGCCATGAATGAGCCAACCAACATGCTAATAAAATAGTATAGGGCATAGGCCAAAGTTACACGACAAAAATTCTTGGTTTACTATACAATAGAGAAGACGAAATGAAAAGATTTATTGAAAGCAATAATAACACACGAAAGAATGTTAATTTGAAAATTAAAACGGAGCAAACAATTTAATTATAAGAAAACAAATTTTAAATTGTTCTTGCCACTTTTTCCTCTTATAATTGTTGAGAAAATTCAAACTTTCTCTTTTTGTAATTATTGGTTGTTTGCTTTCTTACAAGTGTCAAATTAGTATTTCCTTTTTGGAATCAATGGGCAAAATTATGGAAGAGACTTGTTCAAGCAATGGCTTAAATTCTAAGAAGTAAAATCCTAAAATTATTCTTACAGAACTAAAACAAAAATAGTGATTAAGTAGGATTCGTAGGTTGCGGGTAACCGCCAACATAACTTATACTCCATCTTCATACCACAATTCCAGTGATATTGGGATTTACAAGTAGTTCTAATATTTTGTTTAGAAATAATAGTATCATTAACCATAAAAGTTCACTTGTGAAGTGTGAACTATCTTATAGTTAAGAGACCATACGAGAACCATTATGAATATTCTCAAATCTGTTAAAAATATTTATAAACTCAAGTATGTTTCATCCAAATCAGTTACAAGTTTCAACACTGTTGTGTCCGATACCAACAAAGACGCCCTCTTAGAGGCATAGACCACCTTTTTTTTTTGCATAAAGTGACGAATAAATTCATGTGGATTAATATTTCAGACGGATTAGTCTCTAAAAAAAATACCAATAAAATCCTTCAAGATAACAAACACAGACAAATTAGTTCAAATTTCTAGTCTCTAAAAAAAATACCAATAAAATCCTTCAAGATAACAAACACAGACAAATTAGTTCAAATTTCTACCCTAATTATAGAGGTTAATTCGAAGGTAGTGTGTGCACATCTACTATTCTAGAAGACTTTATTGGTGTTTTTTCTTTAAAGACTAATCTGTCCGAACTATAAATCCTCAGGGATTAATTTATTTAATTTACTCTTTTTTTTGTTAGAATGTGAGTTTCCACTTTCTTGTTGAAACAGAGAAATAAAAAAAATGTGGATAAAATGGATTATAGTGTATATCTCACAAGGCCTTCTACAGTTGTATTCAGATGCAAGTTTCAGTAGCTGGTTTCTATTGAGTAAATTACTGGAAGGAATGCAACTTTAATCGCAAATCTCAATGCCAAAACGAAGAAACTGGAATGTCGCAATGCAAACAATTAAATTGACGAAGGTTTAAGTTGAATCAGTCATGAACATAATATATAATTCATAATCAAATGCAACAAAAAAGAACAACAATCTTGCAGACAAAACTTGTTCTACTCTGAATCACAGATCCTGAACGCTCAAACCTGCAAGAATAAATCGGGATAAACAGCATGAAAATCAATCGAATTCTCCACTGTACTTTTCCTCACACCAGATCAGTTTTAAAATCCATGGTAATTTCAACTCAGCTAAACACACATGACCATTTATCTATGCAATTCAGGTTCCTAAAGTCTTGAAATATTGACGGAAAGAAAAGAAATCGAACCTGGAGGAAGTGATTGCTTCAACTTATCAGCTTTCTCAGAGTCAAAGACACAGAGAGTGTAGAGGTACTTGGAGCATCGAACCTTGAACTTCACCACATCTCTGCTCCTCTTGATCTTCACCGATCGTGCATCCTTCCTCCTTGCAGTTAGAAGGAAGTCCTTAATCTCATGAATCTGCTTCGGCTGCACCAAATCACACAGAAATTCAGAAAATTAAGCTAAAGAACAGAAAAAAACCAATACATATTGAACGTTTCAGATATTCAGATCTGAGATGATTCAACAAGCAGAAAATGCGAATCGATTACACAGGTAGAGAAACCGTGAACACTGAACAGATAAAATGAACAACGAAGGTATGTAAAATTGGGTGGGAATAGAGCGAAGTACCATTGTGGACTTCGATTAGGGTTTCCGTCTCGAAGGCTCAAACAGAAGCTGCTAGCTCCACACTCAATTCAGATTTAGAATCGTCCCTTTTTAGGGTTTGGAAACTAAACCCTAGAGACCATAATGCGAAATGACGTTTCTATCCTTCGGAAGATGGGCCTCAATCTGGGCTAGGCCCAAAATATTTGGGTTCTTTTGTTTCACTCTGTCTCACTGAATCTGTTTCATTCGGATCCATTTGTGCTACATATTTCACCACCAAAAAAAAAAAAAAACAGATTCTTTTTTTTACATTTATATATTAAATTAAAAAAAAACTAAAAACTGTCAACTATCATAGAAAATAATTACTTATTGTATTTAACCCTTTTTTCTCCTCAAAATTTCTAATTAATTAGATGAGAATATAAAAATATTTAACACTCTCAAAATATATGAAAATGACATTTAAATCAATATTATATTAGATGCATAAAATTGAAATACATATTCAGATATACAAATATAATTTCCGTTATGGATATACACTCCTCCATTTCTTATTAATATTGGTGTTATTATACTCTACTTCCTTGTGTTTCAATTGCTTAATGCAAATTCCTGTCTCCTTGTAATGAGTAATGGTTTATTTGCTTGTCTTTTACACCCAAAACTCGTTGCACTTGCATAAAATTAGTTATGAATTAGAGGAATAATAATAATAATATATAAGATTTGGTTTGTTATGTTTGCACTGATATGAATGTATATATCTATGAGAACGAAAAGGAGAAACAAAAAATGAAGTGATTGTGGCATGGCAGTGATGATAGACAAGTAACGTATAAAAGAGTACTAATGGTACCAAAACCAACAAGTCCAATCCAAAGCAAGAAAAGGTTTCATTGCTTGCCACTATGTAATGTTGGCCTATTAAACACTAAAGAGCAATGCAAGGCAAAGAGACTCGATTACTTAAAAGCAAATAATCTTTGCTATTCATATCAAATCAATGGACCATAAAAGCCACAGTGCATTCAGTCGGCTACCATCTTTGCTAGCAATCAACCCCTCCCATGGGGCCCTCCATTTATAAACAAAGCTCATTAAGCAGGAAATTCATTTAATTAAATCATGTTCATTTTTTTCATTAGGGGAAAATAATGTGATTTTTGTTCCATAAAGCATATAGTTATACTTAGTTCGATTTTATTAATAATTTATTAAAGATGGTATTTGAAAAAGACTTTTTTTTAATTATAGCACTTATATTTAATAAAATCAAGTTGAAAATAAATTTTAATGTTTAAGTAATAATATTTGTATTTAACAAAATATTTTTAAATTTAAAATATCATAATATACATAAATAGAGAAAAAATTGATTATGAATAAATTTGAAATAAGAAATTTAATTAAAAATAAATCTAAATATTTATTAATATATAAAGTTATTTTTTAATTTTAATAAGTATAAACTAATTTTAAAAAGATTCTTTTAAAAAAACTTAAATTTTCAAAAATATAAATACAAATATATGATCATTTTTATATTTACCAACTACAAAATAAGATATTTTAAAAGAATTTACCAAACGACATCGATCTTATATGTCTCATTAGTTACATATATAGGTTGGATTTGTAATTAAAGTGTTTAGTAGTGATGATGATTCCATATAATATATTATATGAAATGATGATCAAACAACCCAAAATGGGTATGAAAACTTAGTGCATGTTTGGGCGCCATTATTTTGTTAAAAAAAGATCTTTTTTCAATGAAAAAAGATCTTTTTTTTTATTTTTTAACATATTTGGCAAATTTCTAGTAGTAAAAGTAAAAGCACTAGTAAAATCAAAAAAAGATCTTTTTTGAGAAGCTGTAATTTACATCTTTTTTTAAAAGATCTTTTTTCCTTAAAAAAAAGATGTTTTTCATGTAATAAATAAACAAAAAAGTACTTTTATATTGTTATACCCAAACATAATTGATTGATAAAAAGACCTTTTTACATGAGATATCCAAACATAAAATTACTTTTACTTCTCTATAAGATCTTTTAAAAAAAGATAACTCAAAAAAAGATCTTTTTTTAAAAGTTCACCCAAACAAGCCCTTAGTCTTTTTAAAAAGATCAAATTTTTCTATTTGGGTTGCTTTGCATTTGGTTCTTTCAACGAAAGTGTTTTGTTTTAAGCGTTATCTTTTTCGCTTCAGATGTTTGCAGGAGATGCAGGGTAGAGATTAAAACCATAGAAGATTAAAACCTTTCATTCTTTGATTGACTACAAAGTTGCTACTAATGCTAAACCCTTACTCTTTAATGCTAGTATCTTTTTCTGATTTTTGGGTATGCTTGAATTTGGTTGTATATTATTATAAATTCTGATGGTACGTGAGTTTCGGGTATTTAAAAAATATTTTTTCTTGAAATATTTTTAAATGTAAATTGTTTGTGGTTTGGAGAGTTCTTGTTTTGGTTTGAGAAAATGATACTAAGAAAGTTACATGGAAAGCTTATTAATTGCTTAGATGTTTTCTTTTTGCAAAGTCTCCATGGTTTGAACATATGTGAAGGGTATGATTTTGTTTTCAAAATTCAAAAACTCCTCTTTCGACAATCGGATATTTCAATTTGATTGGATTCTGCAGGAAATAAATAGAAAGATAAATTGATTAGCTCATTATGGCATCAAGACTAATTCTAATCATGTAATTCGGTCAGTTTCAACAAACGATATTTTCACTAATTATCTGTTCGAATATTAATATTGTTATTTAAGTTTATTTTGTGTTCATATTTTGGCGCACAAATTAATTAGGTTAAAAAAGAATAAAGTCTAATCAACACTCTAAATAAAACTTAAATCTACATTACTATCTACTCGATTTTATAGAAGTCGGACTCAGCAACATGGGCCTAGCCTTATTTGCTAATTTAAGTATCGGCATCCTTTATAGGTATCACTTCCACCTTTTTACGAGAAATTCAAACAACTTTATTTCTGTTAAAAAAAATGTTGAATCTTTTACCTCAAGGCATTTGAACTTTACATTCAATCTCAAATTACCCTGATTTTAGGTAAGCCTGAGAACACTTTGTGTTTTCCCTTCGGAGATGTTTGGAAAAAAAATGTATGGAAGCAAGGCAGGTGACAATAAGAGATAGATATATAAAGAGAAAGAGAAAGGAATAGAAAACTGTGGAAATTAAAAGTAGCAAGATGGGCCATGAATGAATTGGAGAGGATGATAACTTTTGAAAATTATAGCACATGTACGTTTCCATGTTTCCCACTGAGATCTCACTTTCCACCAAGTTGCCTTTTTAAAGCCTGTACATTGGGTTCACTCATGCTACTCATCTATGTCTTTCTCTTTTGATCCTTTCCCCCAAAACCTACCTTCTTTTGCAATCCAATACAACATATAATACACACAAACATACATACATATATTATTATTATGAATTATTAATGGTCATGCATGGCATCTAATTCATCAAGATGTATTTATTTATTGTCAAACATATTGTGACATTGACTAATCGATTTTTTTTTGTTGACTCGTGAATTTAAAGTTTTACTATATATAATATGAGAATAAATTAAACCCTTGACAACATTTAATTAAGAGGGGATGGCCAATTGTTAAATTTTAAAATGTGTTTTATATTATCAATTATTAAGAAAAAGTATATAGAACCAAGATGTGAACAGCCAAAAATAAACAACTTAATTAATTTATAATTATATTTAATTAATTTTATTTGTTTTTAATTTATAATATTTGATATTAATTGCTTCTCACCCCAAATTAAAATTTTGAACGATACCTTGGAGAAATAGGGGCAGGAATCACGGAACTTCCAACAATTTCGATTCTTAGTATATAAATTTTTTTTAAAATATATAAAAGAATACCCATTTAGTATGAAAAAGAAACATTCTGATACTTAGTAGAAGAAACATCCTAATGCCTAGTATAAGCACCATCCACGTAGAGGTTTTAAATTCACCAAGAGGCATTTGGCTGGTTTTTTGCTGGTACCCTCTTGGTTCCCTAGCATTGTTGAATTATTAATAGGTATATTATATTAGAAATATTTAGTAACCAAAGAAAATCAGCCAAAACTTTTCTTATTTAATATTTATTAATTGTTACGATAATTAATAAATACTAAATAAAATAAATTTTAGCTGTTTTTTTTTGTCTCCCTATCATTACCCATATTATATATGCTAACCCTGAGTCGTGCAATGGGGGAACCATAAATATACCTCAATTGTGATCAATAGAATCCACATCATCGCATATCTTAATTCGATTTTAGTTTATCTTCTTGTTTTGTTCTTTTTTGGAACTGAAAATCAGTAGCTTACTATGCAGTGAGAGTGATGCGTTTTAGTTAGATGACGTAATGATGTCATTAATATTATATAATCCATTCTATTATCTATATTATTCCATTGTTTGAAGCAAAATAAATAAAGAGAATAATGGTGCTTTTCCTTGTCTCTGTTATCTTATTTACCCTAATGCACCATGTTGTTCTTATATATGCTTTATGCTATTTTAATACTGGATAGACACTTATAGAGAGTGACCTAATTGACAATATATAATTAAATTAACGACTATACTAAGTGTATATTAAAATAAGTCATCAAAATCAATCACCAGTATAAAATATATATTAAAAATAAATTAAACCACACATGTATTTATACATAAATACATTAGTCGTAACTTATTTTAATGACTAATTTTAATATACGTATAAAACATTTTTCTTAAACTAAACAAGGGAGAATTAATCTTTACTATGTCAAAAAATCTTTATTCTATTTTATTTTTTACAATATTCTTCTCCAATTTAATAAGTTAAAAAATAATTTGTTGTAGATCTAAATTTTACTTAAAAATTTATTGTCGAATAATAAATTATTGTATATACAATATATGATAAGATTGAAACTTTAAAATATGAAAAGAACTAACTATTCTAACAAATCAAGTTGATTATAAAAAGATAATTAACATGCAAATTGATATCGAAAATGTTGGTAACCAAAGAAAATCAGTTAAAAACAGTCATAATTTGTCTTGTTTAACATTTATTAATTGTTGCGATAATTAATTAATACTAAATAAAGCAAGTTCTGGCTATTTTTTTTGTCTACCTAGCATTACTCAATTGATATAAATGCACGCAAAATGTTCCTCAAAATCCATAGTGCAGATCAACATGGATATGAGAATGCTATATGTGAATCGGATTTGGATCTTCTAAAGTTTAAATTTCACTTTAGAGAGTAAAGTGTGATCTCTCACCATTGATTTCATAGGTGGGACCAAATAATAAATATGAAAAAGAAAATATTCAAGGGTAGAAAATCACATTTTACTCTCTAAAATGAAATTCAAACTTTAGAGGATCCAAATCCATGTGAATTACTTTGAAATCTTGATCTGATCTGACAACATACCACCAATGCACTTAAAGAAAAGAAAGTTGATGAAACAATAATAATCATCCATCGTATTGATGATGGATGCGCAAAAAGGGGGAAAGTAAGCAATCACCATGGAATTCATAAAAAGAGCACAAGTTCAAACACCTTCAAACAAGGAAACCATAATTATATAAATAAATTAAAGAACACCAACCAACCCTATAACAGCACAAATTCCGATGCAATATAAAGCTATAAGAAAACTTACAAACAAATGCATGCAATATAAATCATAATAGAAAGTCAAAAACAAAATCCATCCATATATATACATATATATCCATTGCTAATTAGCCATCCTCATCAATTTTGAGTTTTCTAATTAAGAATTTAGCAACCTCTATATATATATATGAAAACAATTTCAGTGATAATATATAAATACACATTCAATTGAATTATTGAATCATCATAAGCAGCTATATCTAGGGTTTCCATGCTGATGCCCAAACTACAGGTTCCTCCTTCCATGTCAAGTAAATTCCTGAGAGAGTATTATTATTGTAATTACTATTATGTCCTTCTTCTTGTTCTTGTTGTTGTTGTGGCAAAACCAGTGACCAACCTCCACGGTATCTCTTGAGCAATGCTTTAACATCATCAACGACGTCATCGCTGAACTTTGCGGCTGAAAACTCCTTCTTCAGCTTCTCACACCACTGTGTTCCTCTCTCTCTTCTCTCACAACAATCTTCAAACTCTTCTTTATTATTATTATTATTTTGATCATTATTGTTTTGTTCATCACCACCGCCACAAGCCAAAACCCTAACTATGCTTCTAGAACAATCTCTCTCTAACATCAACCGTTCGTTGCTCGTTAATGGAAAACTCTCTTCCAACATCTCGAAGTATAAGCCGTAGAATTTAAGGCACTCTTCGAAGCACTGAACGAAATCGTTTCGATTGCTGCTGAAATCGGCTTCTTCCTCAACGACGGTTACGACCTTCGGATTAAGCGATCTGAACATGCGAATTGCCGATTCTCTTTCTTCAACCTCGATCCTTCTCAACGCTCCGATGCAATTCACGGCGATGGCTTCGTCGTTTGTAATCCCTAACGATTCCTTCGTGAGCTCTCCGAGGCGATCGAGACCGTTGATTACGTTGAATTCAAAGGGAACTCCCATGAGTCTCGCGAACTTCTCCATTCTCTGTCCGACCTCCTTCATCACAGAACTTACTGTGGCGGAGCTGAGCGCCACCACAGTAAGTCTGAGACGAGGAGTTTCGTCGTTCCTGGTGGCCAGCGCTTCGAACAGCGTTGGCCACTGGGTGCAAAGAGTGTTGCTTATGTCAATTATGTGGAGGTTGGACTCGCCTTCCAAGGCCTCGAGTATTGCTCCGTTGGCTGCCACGTGTCCGAAGGTTGTCCAAGGGGAGACTTCTTGGAATTTGAGTATCAATTTTCTGGCGGAGTCGAAGTTGTTGCTCTTTTGAGCGACGGTTGAGAGAGTCTTGTAGCAACGGTGGCCGGATTCCGTGGCCTTGCAGAACAAGGCTTGCAAGAAGTAAGAGGCGAGCTTCTGATCCAAGTCGCCGTAAGGGGAAGCGAGTTCGTTGAGCATCCATAAAAGGTGGTGGATTTTGGTGGAGTCTCTTTGTGAGATGGCGATGGCACACTCCTTGAGGAGCTTGCAAGCCCATTTACCATCCTCACATGGCTCACCGGAATCGGAGGAACACCGGCTGGTTGAGTTGGTGGTGGTGGTGTTGTTATGCATGTCTATGGTTGAAGCATCATCATCATGGATATGATGATGATGATGAAGATGAGGAATGTTGTTATTGAAGTGTGTTTTTTTGTAAGGGCTTAGGTGCATGGTGGTAGGTTCTAGTATTCTAATTCATTATTCTTAGTTTGTGAGGATTTGTGCTAATAAGGAGATATTGTGGTGGAAAATTTAGATTTCACTTTAGACATTGATGATTTGGGAAATTATATATAGGGTCGTTGTCACAGTTTGTCATTGATACAGTACTTTATTTTATAATATTAATAATATTAATAATAATAATAATAAAAATAATAATAAGATGGAAGTACAGGCTAAGGGAGTTTGTGGTGTTAGGGATATACATTGTGTACTTAATGGCCTTCTCTAGCCTGCACGTAGTGGTTGGCACATCCATATACATCTTTGCTGTTTTTTTTTTTGGGATGGTCATTACAATGATCCTTTTCACATATTTCTTTTAGGGTTTAGAACAAAGTATATTTTTTATTTGCTTGTGTTATAGATTATTATTTTTATAAAATTATTGCTGAATTAGTCATATATTTTTTTAAAAATTAATTATTATGGATGAATTTGATGTGAATCAATTTTTTTTAGGATAAAAATAAAATAAAAAATAAAATAAAATAAAATTTATAAATATTTTTAATAATTTAAAAAAAAAATATTTTTTTGTCGTCTTATAACTTATAAGTATAGAATAAATAAGGTATTATTTTTTTTCTTAAGAAGAGAAGATTGAATTACCACGCGAAACTTCAATAGAATTATTTATTTATATTATATTTATGTCCTATTTGAGCATATTGTAGCTCAAATGACATAGTCTTTCCATACTCAATTAAGAGATTGCGGGTTCGAGTCTTATATTTTTTGTAAAAGAAAATTGAGCAGATTGTAGCAGAAAAAAATTTATATAGCGGCTTATACATTTGTTTGTTGCGAAGCAGCAGGAATATAAATTAAACTTGCGTGAAAAATAACATCATCATTCATCAATGCTATGTATATATCTCTTAGTTTAAGCAGAATTAATTATCTAGCTATGAAGTGACAATGACAAAGTTTATATTGCGGCTCCGATCCATGTTTCCGATGATGATTTATATATATTGCTCTGATTCGGAGGTGACACCTAGATTACTTGTAATAGCAGAATATAAATTTGTAGGATTAACAATATGTAAATCGCTGTAGATTAGTATATTCATGGTGATGGATTGTATTTATAAGAGATTTAATTATAAGAATTATGGATAAATAACGTACTTAAAGTCCTTTATTTATAGCGTTTGAAAGTAAAATTTAAAAGATTTAAAAAAAAATATGTAAAATATACCGAAGATCTTAGGTGAATAATATGATTTAGATTTTATTTTTTATGGACTAACATATTTCTAAAACAAGCGTTGTTGAGCTTATCACAGTTTTATAATTAATTTGGGAGAAAAATCATTAAAAGTTTCTACTTATTTTTTATGCTCATAAAACTAATAATTTATGTATCTCTATTAAGATAGAATTAGAGTGTCTATTATGAATTATGATGATTAGAATTGAAGACTCAAATTATATTTTTTGTAAATAATTGTATCTTTTTTATCAGAAAATTAACTAATTGTCAATATAATTAACTAATAAATTTTTTAATAATTATAATACCATCGAAAATTAATTTTTATATTAATAAATTAGATCATAATTATAATAAAATTCTAACACTGATCCGAACGCCCTAGATGCTATACAGTGTGAAAGCCAGGCACATATGTCTTTCTATAATTGATATACTTTATACTTTATGTGATGATACTAATTAATTAAGATGCGTTAGATTAGATAAGACATTTATATATTTGCCAATGAAGATTATTATTAATTATTAGCTAGTTCGTTACCTGTAGTGTGTGGAAAGTGTATAATGTCTCATTATTCGTTACTTCATTTAGCTTTAACTAGACAACTAAGCTATATATAGCATTAATAGTTTAAACCAATTAACAATATGACACAGGAGCATATATAACTCTGAATTGAAAAACGACCCATCATGATGTTGGTATGTAGCTTATTATATATATAATTAATTAATCACAGAATTTGTTGGTTTATTAATGTGGAAGGGATAGAAATCATAGAACATATATTCTCACACACAAAATATGTGGGTGAGGAATCCTCAGTCACTGGATGGCAATCAGATCACGTTAAATGAAAAGTAACAAATAACATATTTCTTTCGGGGATGCAAACAAAGAGATAATGATAAATACATATTATATAATTGATAAATACTATAACGATATTGTAATGTGACTTGATCTTCTTGTATTATTATTATAACTTCATTATTGTTGACTTCAATTCATCACTATCTCAATGATCTATCTTAGCTATTAGCTTACACAAATATTTATTCATATACACTCCATGTTGATACTAATTAATTAATTGATAGTTTAGATTGAAGGGGAAAAAATAGCACATCACCATTTAAAGTTAGGACATACATTTTAAACTTATTAAAATCTTAACAAATCTTCTATATATTAAGTATTAACTAATAGTTGCTAATTAAGGATTGAACTCATCAAATTTTGGCATTACATCAGCGGTAGGCAGATTATATGAATTAACTTTTGGCTGCTGCTGGTGCTAATTATTTGTATCTTGTCTCACTATTTTTTTTTAGGAATCAAAATTAATTTTTTTTTTCAAAAATACTATATATATATATAAATCAGTTATATGAAGTCGGTCAATGTATATATATTTGTATATAAATATATGTGTATTTTAATTTATTTTTAATATATAATTTTTTTAATATATATTTTATATTAGTGACTGAGTTTAGTATATATTTAGTATGAGTATTTTTTTTATAATTTTTTTAATTAAATTAATAAATACTATATAGAGATATATAGTTAGAGAAATATTTTAAGTACATCGGGGAGTACCGGTATACCAATTGTTTTAACTGTTGATTTCAATTAATATATATTATATATATTTTTTTATAATTCAGATCAATGGTTAAAATAATTGGTGCACCAGTATTCTCGGTACACTTGAAATGTTTCCTATAGTTAGTTGGTTACTTAATTATAAATTGAAATTGATTAGTTGATGCTAACTAAAAGACGATGATGATAGATAATAATGAGAGAGAAGCTAAGGGTGAAGATGACCTCTCTCCCTCTGATTGGGCATCTTGAAGGTATATATCATCACCTTGTAGTAATGTAGTGTTTAGAATATAATCAAAATTAAAATTATTAATTTGTTGCATGCATCCAAATTAAATTAGTCTATAAAATACTTCCCACTTCAGGTAATCATTTGATCTTATATATAACACCAAATATATAAGTTACCACATATCACATCCTAATAATATGAAACACTGCCATAATAATATTATTAAAAAATAATGCTAGACTACTAGCAGAATTTGTTATTAGTTAGTAATGTTTAAAATATTAATTAAAAGTATGTTATTAAATGAATAGACTAATGATATTAGATTAATAATTAAAAATACTAGATATAAAATAAAATTATTGATCCTTGAACATTTCTTATTACTAAATATGTATCAAATAGCACAAGACACACAACACCTTTGCAAGCAATATAATAACATGGTTTTTAAAGCTTATTTTAAACTATGCAAATAATATAAGTAGATCTTGATGGAATAAAATATTTTCATTATCCTTTAATTTATGCATAATTTATTAATCAATAGCGCTATATATACGTATACTAAATACTCTCGATAACCTGTATAAAAATATAATTATTATTAATTAATTGTATATTTATTTTTTATTTAACAAAAAAAAAAACACAAATTAATTATTAATAAAATATTGATGTCAAAATAATATCTACAAACGAAAGGATGTATGAGTAGCGAAATTGTCAATTAATTATCCATGTCAAATAATTTGAGATTTAATTATTTTGTTAGTCTCTATAATTTTATTAAATTTTTAATTATATTTTTTTAATTGGATTGTTACACTACTTTTAGTTTTGTAATTAGGTGATTTTCATGTCAAAAACATTAAAATTAACAGAATATTTCTCCTAAAATACGTGCGATCAAAGATCTAATTATGTTTTTAATTATAAATATTTTTAATTTGCAAAAAAATATTCAGTTAACTCTAATATTTTTTATACTAAAAAGGGCCTAATTATAAAATTCAAATCAGTGTAAAAATTCAATTAAAAAAAATATAAAAACTTAATTACAAATATGATAAAACTATAACATCAATAGAATAATTAAACCTTAATTTGGTTTCAATTTCACTGTCCATGTATATATTAAGAAGATGAACTTATCAGCAATGCAAATACTGAAAATTATGTGGTATCAACTGAACTTATTCCATACCAATGATTAGACAAGACGACAAGGTTGAGAAAAATCTTGTACTGTTGGCAACACAACACACCATCTAATCATTGGAGAAAATTATGTCTTTGCCATATCCCCCCCCCCCCCCACCTCACCCATTTCTAAATTATTTTAACTTTAATTTGTTAGAAAGAAGGTTCATATGGGCGATCCTATTGATGGTGGTCCATGTCTTCATCATATATTGCTATCTTTCCTTGTCTACTATACAAATAAAGTTTGTGTCACCACATTTTTATGGGACTATACTTCTTGACATGATTTTTCAACAAAAAATTAGGATGTTGCTTCTAATTATCATCATAATAAATATATAGCTAAATCTGACAATTGCATGCGTAGTATTGACGATATAACTTCGTCAATTTTATTTCATTTTCATTATAAATAAACACACACTACTAACAAAATGAGAAACTGCCTCAGTGGTCACAGAATCCGTTCTTCTAATAAGGCTCGGAAGATACGTTAAAAAAAACTCATCAGTTCATGGCTTCATGCCATTGCCACCCCTTAATCCCACAATAGTTGGTCGCAGTCATGCATGCAAACGGATGAACTACGACTAATCCGTCGCAGATCTAAATTCTATTTAAAGATCTGCCGCTGGAAAATGGATTGCTGCATGCACAAAGCAAGATTCGAACTCTAACACTTGGTTAAACGGATGAGTGAATTAACCACTCGACCAAATCAAGTTGATTCTATTTTATTTGTAATTTCATACTGTAGTTTTGTACTATTATTCATTTATTTGTATTTAGATATATCCACTGGTGGTTGAATATAACGTTGTAGAAAATGAAATGTGCACAGAAATGCAGATACTGAGAGACATGAAGTTTCTTAAACTGAGAAAATGGGACAAGAAATTTGGGGGCACATGCCTTGTTTCACAGATATTAATTAGTAAATGATAATAGAATAGAAACAACCACCAAGTAGCACTCTCAGGCTGACACTACCTGCCACCACTAACTGTCTCTGCCAAGTATAGAAAATTGAGAATTTTCGTAAAATAAATAAAATATAAAATTGTAGCAAAATTTAAATCTTAATAAAACTCTCTAATTAAGTAAAGTTTTATAAATTGATTTAGTCATTTAAAATTGAAATATCAAAAAATTTTAAGAATTAAATTGAGATTCTTTTCTGTTCTTTATCTTAGTAGCACACACATTAAAATAATTCTTACCATTCTAAGCTTCCTCTGTAGTTCTCTTTCCAAGATCACTGGTAGTGGTGTACCTATGTATTCATTCAAGAATTCCTAGAATAATAGCAGGATTTAATAAATGTATATAGTTAACTGACATCATCATGTACTAATAAATAAAAAGACTTTGTTGTTGTTTTCTCTCAGATTTTATATTTGGTATCTCTCTGTTTTTTGTTCACTCCTAGGAATCTACAATTTCAACATGTTGAAATAGAATATATATATAGCAAACAACTCTGCAATCTTTAAAGAATATGAGAATTAATCAGAACAAGGTTTAGTATTCTCCCAAGTTGCCTCCAGATCAGAATACAAACCGTTCAACCCAATAGAACACTACTCATTGCAGTGGCAGGCCAAGGTTCAAGCTAAGCTGTGGTGGTGCTGGCACACATGCATGCATGCTATCATCATCCTCAACCACAACAGCTTGCACCAAAATAGCTAGCTAGCTAGATTATACTACTATATAAATCCAAGAAAACATTATTATTTGTAAATGTAAATGCATTACAACATATGGTGATGCATTGCATTGAGACTATCGCCTCCTTTAGGTATATATTAAAGAAAACAAATGATAGATACCACTGTCGGCTGTGCCCTCTATCAAGATTCATTCACTTTAAAAATATTATAAGGACAAATTATAGGGAAAAGGAAAAAGAGGAGGAAGATGTTAGAACTTATATATAAAGCCAAAGAATCTCATTCTTTGCATGCTTAATTTTAAGGGAAAAAAGGACGTTTCCACTTGTTTTCCTCACACAAGTGTTTGCAAATACACCAAAGAGGTTTGCGTGGTACACCATAATATGAGTTGTATACTATTTTGGGGTTATAGAAAGAAACAAAGAACTAGCTAGGTAGTGATCCATATATTGCATAGGGAAATCCATACTAAGATTTAAGAAAAAGAAAATGACAACAATTAGTGACAAAACAAAATAGGAAGAACCGAACAAGTCAACAAGCAAAAGGATGAGAAATATTTTGTATATTGAATTGACATACACTCTTTTATCATTAGATAGAGTCAGACTCATTATCCCATGTGGTTACCACACATTCCATTGAATGGTAAGAGATATGTGTCTGCTCGGTTTAAAAGACAGAATGAGTATAAGTAACAAATTTATATACACTAAAAAAAACTTTACCATCAGTTAAGGCCCCATATTTGTACTTTCAAATACCCATAACTATCCATCAACACTTTCGATTTCGAAGCTTTAATTGTTGCAGAACTAGTGTTTCCATCCTTTTGAGTGACCATCTTCCATGTAGGGCTCTAAAAATCCAATAAACTGAAAAGGTTGGAGGCACAAAAAAGAAGGGTTGAGAAAAATTATTTCAATGGACAATTCTATTTGTTACCAAGGCTAAAGAAAAATAAATCTTGCAAGTTGAAAACAGAAAAAGCTTTTCTCCAGGCTAAAACCTTATCCGCAGCTAGGGAAGGATGAGTATAAAGAAAGTTAACTTGAGTCTTAAGTTATGCAGAAAAGACACCATACTATGTTTGAACGTGCGACGGAAGCAAATGAAAAACAGAGTTTAACGATTACCCACATACCTTGCTTCCATCTTCTGTCCATCGTGCGCCATATCCTTCAGCAACCCTTATTTCGAACACGGTTCCATGCGGCGGGACAACATGCATATTCACCCAACAACAATGTGCTATTAGGCGCTTAATTACATCCATTGCAAGTCTATTCTTATTAGAATCTGCAACGAGTGGTTACAAATACAAGAATTAGTAAAACCAATGCAATCAACTTGTTAGACACACTATTAATCAATAGCATTTTCGTCAACATATTAAAATAACATGCAGAGAAACATAGAAAGCAAAGCGCAAAACGGAAATTGCAAAGCAATTATTATTGCAAATCTATTGAAAAGTTTCTGAAAAAGGGAAAAATATTCCTTACCACCTCCATCCAGGGACCCCCAATAACCACTGCTACTCCTACAAGCATGTTTGGCCAATGCACGAGCTCCAAGAGTTAAGGAACTACCTTCAACCTTAAGCAGTCAAGCCAACAAAAGGTATAATTTAGTTTCAAAGTACACAGATTTTTCACTGCATCATATTAGCTAAACAAACTCACCATCAAACAGAGACTAATGAAACCTCGAAAAAAAAAAAGTATGAATGAAGTCACTTTCTTACATCTGGATTGCATAGCAAACTAAATGATGCTAATAGAGTTGATCTTGGTGGTGGAAGCGCATCTGGAATTGTCCCTGCTGTATGCATCAACCCTAGAAGGCCTTGAACACCTTCATAACTTAATTCCTATATAAGATGAAAACAGCACAAGGGTCAGGGCACTTATGTAAGTAAATAGCCATTTACCAAAGCAAACATTTATGACTGCATATGATAACTTCAAGGAAAGAAAATGCAGGACACTTAAGAGGGAGAATATGGGGTAAAGCAAAAAATATATATGTGATTTTAATTCCAATAGGAAATAACATAGTTCTTACTTCTTAAGGTCTAACTCCACTTTCATTGCAGTACATTATTATCAAATAAAAGGCAGAACATGCACAGTAACATAATTGTAGAGGGTTCTTAGATGATGATTCTAAGATTGCAGATCAGTTGCAGTGGTTTTACAGGAGAGTGAACTCACAGAGAATAAATTGGCCAAAGGAATGTATGGTTGAAGGGTATGTTTTGAAACACCAATTGCAAGAACACCATTTGACTTTTCCTTCTCTTCTGTGTAAAACCTCCGGTAGATTTCTACTCCTGCAATGCTATGCAAGCTTTATTCTGGGGTTATCAGTATAAAATCTGGAAATGACTTAGACATCAATGTAACTGAGGCTTCTTTCATCTTAAGAACTTTTTGGCTGCATAATTACAGGGAAGGAAGAAATTAGCAACTCAAACTAGCTTAGTTCACTTTGATTCTTCATTTTGAATCAATTAATCATCCTGCTATAGATACTAATACAATATCTCCAGTACCTTTTTCAACACTGTCAACACCTGGAAGAACTTTCCCGAGGTTTTCTGTCTCCAACATGTCAGCAAAGGTAGGATACCAACGTATTCCCTACATATTGATTATGTTAAGAAGCAGAGCAACCGCATTACAGAAAGATCCTCCACTAATAACAAAACTAGTCATTACCTGAACTTCAAACACGACAGATTTGTTTACCAGAATCAGGTTTCCTAGTCCAATCCTGGAAAGGGAAAACCAAATATTCCAAAAATTAAAAGGAAATATGAATAGAAGTGAAATGGGCAACATGTAACTCATAGTAATCCAATAGCCAACTATTAAGAGAAAATACAATCCAAGAATCAAGTAACAAGATACTATGCATCCATGGTAAGACAACTTTTTTGTTACATTGGAAGGACAAGCATAACACCTAAGTTTCTAAGACTTATTGGAATATAAATTTGCATACAACCTCATTGGCATATCACATATCTTTAAAATTGTAAAACATTGAAACCTGCTGTATTTGCCGCCGGCGCACCTCCCTTCAACTGTTTTCAGGCCATCTGCAGTCAATAACTACATCATAATTCCTAAGACTTCATAAAAGAAATAGGACTCTACCGCATTACTTCAAAGCAATTCATTCTAAGCAATAGAGAATTTTTCTACCTATCAACATGGCTTGGGAAAAAAACAAATGCTTTAGCAGTGATTACAGAGTGATAGAACTTTCTACCTTTGAGCTGTGAGAAAAATGGTTCTTGAACATGGATTTCAAAAGAGAGACTCTTCAAAATCTGTTGAAACAAAATGTTAATACACTATTTAAGATCTGTTGCAACTAGCTTCAATCAAAAGACAAATAGAAAGAAGCAAATAGAGGCATCAAATGTTTAAGTTCATTTTACATTCAGTATCTCAGATATCTTATCCAAAATCAATTTGTGCCACTCGGAATGCTTCTTCTGCACGGAAGCATTATCAATTTCATTAGTCACCGATGAATTGCATGATCCTGTCCAGAAAAACGTTTGAGAATCCATGCATTTCAAGAGAACTAATGCTAGACGCTTGTACAATGGATACAGTGGCACTCCTTCCAACAAATCTGCACACAAACACAAGCATGTAGTGTAAGTAGGAGGACAAAAATGGAAACTTTTTTTTTCAATCGAGAGTGATATAAATAGTTGTACCGAGTGAAGAAGATGGTTGTGTGGGATCATCTTTGAGAAGGGTGGAGCAGAATTCAGTGGAAAGGGCAATATGGTAATTCTGAGAGTTGGAGAGAGTGAACTTCACGAGCTCCTCTAAACAATCGCTTCCACACTTCTCCATTTTCATTTCACAATCAAACTTCAAACCCTAATCAAGTCAACGCATCTTAACGATTTTTGCACCTTGGCCCAAAATACCTAAAATATAATTTTGATTAAAGTCAGTGACAATGAGTATGAAAAAGATATAGTTTTAGACTTTGAGTATGGAAATTTATTATCTTTTAAGTTTTTATATAAATTTTATTAACTGTTCATTATTTATTACGTATTTTATCAAAATAGATGAAGTTTCATTCCAAAAGTTATTATCTACTAATTTACATGACAATCTTTTATAAATAAACATATCACAGTAGATAAATAATATATATAAGTATCCATTAATTGATGGAAAGATATCATGTACCATTTACCATCATGGAAAGTCAAATTAATACTTTTTGTTCTTTAAAGCTAATTAGTTCAAGTTCGAGCCAATGAGTAATAGCTCAAATGGTATAGTCTCTCCATACTCAATTAAGAGGTTGTGGGTTCGAGTCTTCTATCTTTGATAAAAAAAAAATTAGTTCAAGTTCGAAATTTTTAAGAGTTTAATCGTCGTTTTATTTTTTTATTATTTTTGTTGTATCTTTATAAAAAAATAAAAAATAGGCAAATAATAAAAATATAAATTATAAGTACCCTGATAATTTATTTGTATATTATTTTTGCCAATTTATGTGTAAATTTGTGTAATATAAATGTAAATTCAATAATACTAGAGAACCAATAATATATCTGCAAAAAATCAGTCAAATATTTTTGGGTTGAGACCCAAAAGCCCAATTCACTTCAGCATCACCCCAAAATTGATCCAGAGTATACAAAAATCACCCTCCTAAAAACCCTACCTTTGCTTTCACCGTTTTACCACACAGAAATTTGAAAATTATCTACACCCGCACCATGCTTCCGGGAACATCGCGCAACCCTCTTCCCTCTCTTCTCCGGACGCTGCGACGCTACTCCGAGCCTCTCCGTGCATTGCGCCTCCACGCACGGTACCAGAGCCACGCGACTCTGGCACTGCATGCGTGTTTTACCGGCGCCACTGAAGCCTCCTGGTGCAGTTGCGCCGTCCGCCAGTGGACCTCCACTTCTCCAGCCTGGAATCCTCCCTTCGTCTCACTAATTGGCAAGTATGGTAAATGTTTTCTCTGATTTCCTATGCATATTTTGAAAAGAGATTTGGACATGGTTTTGTTGTATTGGTTCCGGTGAATTTTAATTGAATGGATGTTTTTTCTATGTTGTATAGCTCAGGTAATATAATCTTGGTGCATCACTGGCCCTTGTCAAAAATATCAGCTGCATGTTTTCCTGTTTTTGGAGTTTCACAAAAGCCTGATCACAGGTAGGTATGTTTTTTGTTTACTAACTGGATTTGGGTATGTTCTAATTATATGAAACTCCAGCGAGAAAGTTTGATTTTATGATTAAGATTTGTACGAGGTTTTACACAAAATTTGTTTGGAGTTTGTAAGTTACCAAGAACATAAAATTAGAACTTTGATAAATTGTGATTTGTAATCTATGCTTAGGTTCAGCAACTATGGTTATAAGATTAGTTATTCACTATTTTCTCATTATAGGTATGCACGTGTTGCAAGACTATATATTGTTAGCGTCCTAATTTGTTAACAATTATGATCAATTACTGTTAATTAATTTTGTACCTGAACTGCATCTAAGAGCTGGTGGAGGTACTCTATAGCTGTTTTATTTATTTTTATTCCTTGATGATTTTGAAGAGCAAAAAAGATATCCCCCAAGTTTAATTTCTCTAAAACTTTTCGAAAACATCTCAATCAAAAGGTAAACTTCACCTATTTTTTATTGTTTTGTTTCTTTGCCGGTTTTGCATTGTTATGGCATGAAGTTGCTTGAGACATGTTGCTATATACGCCTAAATGAAAAACCTTTGGAAGAAGTTATGTTATGACATGTGTTATTATAGACTAATAGGTTATTTTTGCATATTTGCTAATTGGTTGTACTTTAAAAAGGTTTTTAAAGGACTGTCCCTGGGATGTTAATGATAAATTATTAATAGAATTCATTGAAACAAATAGATAAAATTAGTAAAAAGATTGGAGGTTGATTTTCTCACCCAATTATTCTATTTTGCTTTCTCAAATTGGTCCGCTTATTAATAAGTATTCCTTGAAGTAATTAGCAGCGAGTCCTCCTATACAAATATAGTTGCAAATCACTGCCATGCTCTTGGTTAAGCAGTGTTTTTTTTTTTTTCGAATTCACAGGGAGTAAGAGACGTACTTCACCGGTAATTACGATATTTTTCTAATTGAACTGGGTCTAAACTGAATTTGTCAACCTCCAGCAAGAAAATTCGATTTTTTTGGTTAAGATTTGTTGGTGGTTTTACAACATCTATTGGAGTTTATTAGTTACCTAGAACATAAAATTTGAAATTGTTTATTCCTGTGTTGTAATCTATGCTTAGCTTCAAGAACTATGGTTGTAGTCGATGTGGTTTACATTTGCTATTTTGTTGGATGTTGTTTAATTGCTATAACTAGCGAATGGATGATTCTGTAATTAGAAAGCCAAAGAGGTTGTTATTGGAAATTGGGTTTTGCTATATTGACTTCAATTGGTGATTGATTGTTGCTGTTCTCTTAACTGTGTTATGGATTTTGGATGGCGAAATTATAGTAAATGTTGGCTGATTTGTTTCCTATGATGTTTGTTGGCAGTATCCGTTAAAGGATTAGGGGTTGTTTCTTGTGAGACTGCAGCAGGATTGATTTGCAGAAAAGCCAACCAACATGGGGAAAAAGGTAAAATGATATCTACCATTCGCAGATTTAACATTCCACATTATCTTATGTGTGACTTACTGCTAGTGTAACCTCTAACAGAAATTGTTAGAGTCTCGGTGTTCGCCTAGCTACATACATGACATGATGAGCACGCTATCTAAAAACAACTCCGTCGAGAAGCTTGCGGAGATTGATGAGATCGGATTCGGATTCTTGAGGCTTGTTCCAAATTGGTCGGTAAAGCAAGCCATCATGGTTCATCTGGCTGAGTCGTATCAAGTTAAGCAAAGAACTTTTATACTCGACATTGGCAACATCCGCCTCAATGCCGAGTTAATCGGGAAGGTTTTCGGCCTTCCGTCTCGAGGTAAGTTCTGCTATCTTAATTACCTAGTCTTGCATAGGCGTGCTGGCGTAAATATCTTTGGGTATGGATATATGACCATGCAATAACAAATGAACATGTTGTAGTGGATCCATTTCCAGTCCTGGATGACTGTAATCCGTGCCACGTGGCCATCAAAAAGAGGTTCCATAGACGGACAACAACCGAACTCCGGGATTTAGTTTATAGTTGTCCAATGGCCACAGAATCAGATAGGATGGAGTTCAGGAGATATTTCCTACTGGTGGTGATGAAAATGTTCCTGTGCCCCACCACTCAACAGGTACTTTCGCCATGGCACATCTATCCCGTCTTAGATGTTTCTGATCCACGGAGATTCAACTGGCCGTTGGAAACTCTGAAGTGGTTCGACAAGGCAGTCGAGAAGTATAAGCTGAAAGGGAACAAAATGTGTGAAGGCTGCATGTTCGTCATGCTGGTAGGACGCAATGACCATTACTAAATTCAGTATGCCGTTTTTTTATGAAGAACATAACTTGTAGAAAATTAATTTCCTATACGTTAGTTTGGAGAGTTCAGGCTCTAGTACTGTTATTTGTATGATTTATACTGATATGTTGCTGAATTACTTGAATCTTTGTTTACTAATTTTAGATGGTTCAGTGTATGTTTTCATCTGAATGTTTCCTGTCACTAGTTATGTGTCCCTCGATATATACCAGTTGATTGCAAGCCTTATACAATCTTGAACTATATCTGATGCTAACTGTTCAACTTAATAGTATATTCAACTTGATTTTCCGTCATGTATAACAAAACTTGCGCCCATCCTCTGTGTAGATCCTCTATTTTCAGCGGTTGCAATACAGTCTGCTCGACAACTGTCTTGAGCATGAGCCATGGCTCGATGCGTGGGCCTCGGAGAGGCTAGAAAAGAAGGCGTAATATATTCTATCCGAGGTACTCATTTCCCTCTCGTAATCAGTTAATTTATGCAATTATGTAAGTTGAAGCTGCTTATCAAATGACTCAAGATGTTTTTTATGTTTGCTTTTTTGTTGTTTCTAAGTATATTTTTTGTTTGTCAGATGTGCTAGGTAAATGTCGCTGACCCCATGTGTTTGAGATTTTATTTATTTATTATTTATTTTGCTGTTTCTAGTTTCTATTTTGGTGGTGCTTCGGGGTTTTATTAAGATCATTGATTCTCTTCGTTTCTTAAATCAATGGCGCCTTTTGACTAGACAGGGAGAAGGTGAAGACATAAAGGGCCAGTCACCGCAAGCTGCAAGGAGAAAACCGGGAAAAAAAGCACCACAGAAGCGTGGGCAAAAGGATTCGGTGCCGCCAAGGGTAAACACGTTTTAAGGCTTTAGCATGTTAACAAGTTTACTTCGCTATTGTTAATTTGGTTCATGCTATTACTTCAAACAGGGGAGCTCAGTCGGTGGAGAGAGTAGGCAGGTATCAAAGGAAAGACAACCAAGTGGACGCACAACAGCTCCACATCCAACCAGAAGAAGTTCACGGCGCGCCGAAGGATCAAAAACTAGCCCGAGAGTGAGTATACGTTTATTGTTGTGTATGGTTTAAATCATCGACTAGCTTTGCATAAGTTTATTAGGTTCATTTCAATGTACTTGGATATTTCTTTACCCAACATATTCGTTATGCATAAAACAGCCTAGCAAGGGAGCTACGCAAAAAAGGGAGCCTAAAAAGGACCGATCACGTAGGTCCAGCCCAAAACAATCTGAAGAAAAATATCTCCCAATTAGCACAGATGATGATGAGGAGAATGAGCCTCTTGCTAAGAGAATTTGTCGACTGTATAACCAGGGAGTTGACCAACAAAAACCAAGTGCCGATTCACCGAAGGCAACCTCAATCAGGATAACGTTCCCAATGAAACACCTGTCTCTAGAGTTCCCGATGCAGGAGCACTCTCCGTTGCGTTAGTGCAACATGAAGAATGGGAGTTCGACGGGCAAGTCTCTTAGGCAAAACTATTTCATTTTGTGGTCTATTTTGCTTGTTAGTGAATTAGGGATTATATCCGTATACAACTGCCTTTTCTCTAACATCGGTTGAGTTTCTTGCAGTAATCCCAATTTCCTGTCGAACCGAGACCCCGAGAGTGAACGAATATGGCAATACTTTGAGCAACTGCAGAACACGAGGCCACTGCAGACCGTGATGTCAGCCACTCCGTCTTGCATGACTCCTAGCCCACCAAGCAAGAAGATTTCACCAGGCATGACTCGGACGGAACAGCAGTCTACCCAATGTACTCCTATGTCCAGCTTTCGCCCTTTCAGCAGTGGATGCACCTTTATAGGAGTACATTGGGTAGACTGCTGTTCCGTCCGAGTCATGCCCGGTGAAATCTTCTTGCTTGGTGGGCTAGGAGTCATGCAAGACGGAGTGGCTGGCATCACGGTTTGCAGTGGCCTCGTGTTCTGCAGTTGCTCAAAGTATTACCATATTCGTTCACTCTCGGGGTCTCGGTTCGACAGGAAATTGGGATTACTGCAAGAAACTCAACCGATGTTAGAGAAAAGGCAGTTGTATACGGATACAATCCCTAATTCACTAACAAGCAAAATAGACCACAAAATGAAATAGTTTTGCCTAAGAGACTTGCCCATCGAACTCCCATTCTTCATGTTGCACTAACGCAACGGAGAGTGTTCCTGCATCGGGAACTCTAGAGACAGGTGTTTCATTGGGAGCGTTATCCTGATTGAGGTTGCCTTCGGTGGGATCGGCACTTGGTTTTTGTTGGTCAACTCCCTAGTTATACAATCGGGAACAACACTTGATCCGCGATCGGCGTTGTCACCTTCAATTGCGACTTCTGGATAATGGTGGCACGGACTAGTGGAGGCAATCGGGAAGAAGAATAACGATGGTCAACCGCAACCCAACATGTGGTGGCACGGACCGACGGAATCCAAGAAGGGGTCGGTGCTTGGATGGTTGAATGGAAGAGCTGGGCGCCGCTTGGGATAGAGAGCTTGATTCGGGATACAGCCGCTTGGAAGAGATGGTGAAGAATCGGGATTGTTGGAAGCAGAGTTCCGTGATCCCCGTAACTAATTCTCCAACGTATCATTCAAAATTTTAATTTGGGGGTGAGAAGCAATTAATATCAAATATTATAAATTAAAAATAAATAAAATTAATTAAGATAATTATAAATTAATTAAGTTGTTTACTTTTTGGCTTATCATCTCTTGGTTCCATATACTTTTCCATGTAAATTATACAGTAAACTCATGTGCATATGTGTGTTAAAAAGAACTAATATGTGAAGTAATTCTCTAAGCTTGGAAAATAATAAAAATTTGTTAAAAATTAAAGTATTTGATTTGAATTTCGTTGAGACTAATAGAAAAAAGTGCAACTTCTTGAAGCAAAGGAGATTATAATAATCTTGAACTAGTATTATTTGATGAGTTTGGTACATCTGTATGGTGTTGAGGTATATATAGTATGGGGTTGGTTCCCTCTTTTTTATTTATATCATATATTCTAAATGAAATTTTTACAAAAAATATGTCACAATTTAGTGTAACCTAAAATTCATATCACCAAGGTAACTAAATTCTAAACACCTTTGAGGACTAAAAAGACTGTGTGTATCAGTGTATGTACAATTTGGAAGTTGTTTGCACATTTTGCTTTCTGATATCTTTTCTCTGTTTCTAATCTAAGTATAAATTGTCTTACTGTAGTCGTTTAATCCATGTAGTCGACTCTTTCTAGTGGGATACGACTTTGTTGTTATAGTTGTTATTAACAACTTTAGTGGAGCCTAATTCCAAGTTACTGGGTTGTGTTGCACATTGTGGCTCAACAGAACCATATGAAACATGAGCCTTTAGAGTCCACAGTAGAACCAAAACCAGCATGATCACAGCAACAAGAACCATTCCAGACCACACCATCTTTGCATATCTCTTCAATGGATTGCAGTGTTTGACAAGAATTTCAGAGAATGCATCCTTCACAAGCTGGCATTCCAACAAGTTCTCCATGCTTGGATATACATTTAGTAAGTCCTGAATTGAACTTGTGAATGCTTCAACTCTCACATATTCACTTCCACTTATTATGAAACTGCTTCCACTTTCACTGTCACATGTTCCATCAGAACATGTAAAAGGCTTTAGTACCTTTGCAATGTCTCCTATTCTTATGGTGTTGGCAGGGCAGTTCTGTGGCTGGTATAGATACTCCGGCGGCGCCGAGAAAGGGTTGCAAACATGAACAAGATTTGGATATGATGTTGCCTGCATGCCTGATATGTTTTCATTCACCTGCACAATTACCATAACATGTGACACCAATACTAAAATAGTTACATAGGGATTACTATTAGTGTTGAATCAACATTTGATTGATGCAAATTATACCTTATTTACAAGGTTATAGATTCCAGCACTAACACCAGACAGGACTGATTTTGCTGAGAGCAATTCATCACAAGGAAGTATGGAACTTAAGCTGTTATTGTATGGATTTTCTTGAAAGTTGTCAAGTGCTGTGCAAGCATCACCAGAAAATCTGCAATATGGTGGAACTTTTTTTAGTTAGTTAAGGTTGAGAACTATTGAGAATGAGTAATGCAGATTGGAATTGGAGTTTACTTTTCTAAGAAGAAATAGATCCCAAAGAATATCCAGCATATCACTGTCATCAACCAGCAAAGTGTGATTAACCTGTGAAGAACAAAAGGGTAACACAAAATTTAGATTTTTGACAGATAAATAGCATCTAAGCTTCCAAGAAAATGCAGTTCAGCTTGCTTACAAGTAAAGTGCTCGTCGCAACCTCAGTACTCCGGAAACTGTTCACATAAAAATCCAAACATTTATGAGAATCATGTGTCATATACAAAAATTGCTTGAAGCAAGAGCTACAAAGTAGTCTCTTAGGATTTGAAAATGATGAATTCATCCCACACAATTCAAAAACTTGTATAGGAGAACTAATTATAAACCAAGTGGGACATACCTGACAAAACTGTCACTGCAACCAAGTTGAAGCTCATAATCACAATGGTAATCACAAATCTGCAATTAGAAGCATTCCACTATTATTGCAATGTACTGCATTATTCATAAGAGACAGAGAGGAATGAATTCTTACACAAGTTTCAAGCCCTTGTTGATAAGGCGCCTATTCTTGCTAGCTTCCTTTTCAATATTTGCAGATGCATCATCAAGCCTCTCAGTTGTTGAGTCAAGTCTCACAGAAACCACAGCATTATTGACATTGTCTTCCATCAAGTTACTTTCCATGTCTTTTAATGCTCCTGCTGTGTTGTTTATTGTCTCTGATGCCTCATTTGCTGTCTTTATTATAATTCCAACTGAACTTTCTGCTTCAGAATGGAATCTTGCACTCCCAGCAAGAACAAGCCCAGTTGCAACTCTACAAAATCAAACATCCATGCATACATGAATTGTGGAAAGCCATGGAATTTGTCAAGGAGAGTGAGTTGGCTCGATGTCCGAGGACGAAATGAATAACTTACATGGCTAATATGGTGAGCAATATAGCCAAAGGGATAATTGAAACATCAAAACTCTTGTAAGGAAACACATTCTTCACCCTTTTTGGTTTCTCACTTTTGCCATAGAACTTGGTTGTTACTAACAAACAACCTCCATATAATGTTCCACAAAAAAGGAAGAGGATCCCAATTGCATATCCATAAACTCCTGTGAAGATCACTGACTACAAAACATTAAGGAAGTGTTAACAATATTTCATATATATCATTGGTCTATGAAACTTAGAGTTGAGAAAGATTTATACACTCCAATAGTGCTTGTTGGTGATGTCAAATCCTCCTTTGTACTTTCTTAAATTATCTAAAGGATCCACTCTAACAGTATTATCAAGCTGCCAAATCTGTTCTGGTGCATTATCTGCAACAAATATAGACATAATGTTCCTCATTTTTAGACAATTTTGAAAGACATGGAGAATATGCAACATTAATTATTATTAGTCCTTCAAGTAATACAGCTTTCAATGTGAATAAACACAAAGGTATAAAAGAAAATCTGAAAGAAACCATATATTACCTGATGGAGAATCAGCTGGTGGAAGAACTTGAGCAGCAATTTGTGGTAAAATCAACACCATAATCACTAAAACAGAAACTAGGCCTTTGATTGCATTGGCTACAACCATCTCTTTTAAGAATAATCTGCCAATCATTGTTTTCATATCCGTTAGATAATTTGATATGTCTATACAATCATGTCAGAACCATTAGGTAGAAGGAGTAATGGCTTAGGAAAAAGAAAAAAAAAACATTTGAAGGCTTTCCTTTTTACATAGAATAAGTTGGTTACAAGGAAAGAACATTTGTGACTGTTGTTTAGTGCATGAATGTAGTCTTTTTCAAAGTAACTTACCTCAGAAAGAAACTGAGAGAGAGAAAACCGAAAGTTACTGGAAAATTATTAAACTGTTCCCAAAAACCTGCAAGAATCTCTGCCTAAAATTTTCTCTTTGGAGAAAAAACTTGGCTTGTGGCTTAAATGAACCATAAGACACTCAAAAACCCTCTTTAATCTGCAGAGTTTGCATGTGATGTGAAAACACCCATGTAGCTTTTTTCCCTTCTCAATATTCTCCAAAACTAATAAGTAATAGTGTTATAGAAACCTTTCACACTCTGATCTTTCAAAAATCAATAGGGTGCTTAAAAAGTGTGTATATATATATCTACATATATGTATATATAACATATGAAAACACCTGGAAACTCATCAAGACTACTATTCAAGTGCCAAATTGTTTAATAAAAAGTACAAGAATCCAAATCCAACCTCAACTAGAACACTTTTAAGATTTTTCTGATGCTCTAAATCGTCATTTCTTATCAACTAAAAGACCTTGATGGGTTAGTTGGTTAATTAAATATTAACCAAGATTAGATTTTGCATAGTTTTGGCACAACTTTTTTAATTTATAGTCAACCCCTTGTCAGCAAAATTGAATTTTACTGCTTTAAACTTTAATTGGTGATTAAGAAGAAGAAAAAAATTGCTACCTAAAGTGATAGGTAAGGTTTCAAAACTTGTATAGTAACTTTACTGAAAAAATAAGAATCCAAAAACAGTGTGTCAATGAAATAATATTAGTGATAATAAAATAATATACAAAACCGTGTCAAACACTCTAGTCAGAGGGTTATGTTCTCATTTCTCAGTGTCCAAATTTTCAACCTAAACCACTTCTGATCTGATACATAACAACTACAAAGAAGTCAAAAAAATGTCATTTTTAATTTAAAAAATCCTATGTGTATAAGGTCCTACTTTTTTGAAGGTGGTGCATCTGGTATAATTCACAAACAAAACCATAAATTTTCTTCATTTTTTCCCCTCTTAAAGTCAAATGATGACAAAGGGCTTGACTTTCTCGTCAAGGAAACAAACTAGCTAGTGGAATTAATATGTGGGTAGATATTTTTTTTAAATCCTCATTTTTTTTTAAACTTTAGAATTTAGAGTTAGGATTTAGAATTTAGAATTTATTTTTTAAATTTAATATTTAGGAATTAGAATTTAGAGTAAAAGAATAATTTTAAAAAAGTTGATTGATATTAGTTGAAAAATAGTTGATTTTCTAGTTGAATTCATATTATATATGTAAGTTAATTTCTATGCATTACCTAAATAGAATTGCACAAATATATAATGATTTTTCACCCCCTTTTTTTTTGTGTAATAAGCATATAATCTAGCAGTAGGTGTGAAATCTGTTAGATTTAATTATTCTATCAGTCTTTATAGTTTTTTTAAATTTTTAATTAGATATATATATATATATATATATATATATATATATTTTAATTGAATCCCTATATCATATCAAATATTATAATTAAATCCTTACCATGACAAAAATATTAAAATTAATAGAATATTTTGTTAAACAGAACGAATATATCTAATACTTAACTGAATATTTTGTATAATTTAATAGAATATCCGGTTAATTCTAATATTTTTGTCATAGTAAAAATTTAATTGCAAAATCTGATATAATATAAAAATTTAATTAAAAAATATATATAAAAACTTAATTAAAAATTAGATAAAACTATAAAGATCAGCAACATAATTAAATCAATCTGTTATATGATAATATTAATACTATATTATATGGTATGGGTTATTTATGCACGAGGAAATCGAATTAGTTCATTCCATGAATTGCAAATAGCAGCCATTTTCTGCCGCAAAAGTGGAAGGGTATCTATCTAATATATCAAGCAAGTTGCAGCAGCCAGGTTCTATAAAGTAGAAAACTAAAAAAGGCAGACAAATAAATCCCAAAATGATATACATATTATTAAATTAGTTATCCTTTAATAAGGTTCAATGAACAATTACTCATTTTTGGGTCTAATTAATAGTACATATGGTCATGGATCAAACACCTATGCTGACGTGGCATGAGTATTTTGTCAACTTGGACCAACAGGCAACAGTGATTGCCAATTTGACTAGTACGTACGAATCGGTTTGGAACATATTAAATGTCTATTTAATTCATGTTTGTATTAGTATTTTTTTTACTTTTTATTAATTTATATAAAAATTATTAGAAGTTTTAACTTATCTTTTTAATTATTTTTTTATTTTTTAAAGAGATAAAAATTTATATTTTTTATCTTTTTAATGTTTAAAAAAAATTAAATATATTTAAATTTTTATTCATTTAAGTATTAGAAAGATAATTAAAAAAATAAATTAAGTTTTTTAATCATTATTCATATTTTATTATTCTAAAATGATATTATTTGTAGATTTTATTTTTTAATAGATATTTGACTAACTAATTCAAACAATGATTTACAATTAATAGAATTTTAGAAATTAAATATCAATATTTATATAATTTCAAAGAATATAATTTCTTAAACAAAAATACTATTTTTATATCAAAATCAACCACTAAAATGTATAAATATATGTGGTGTTTAACTTATTTTCAATGCATATTTTGTATTTTAACATATATTTTATATTAGTGATTGATTTTAGCATACGCATAATATAGTTGTTTTTTAAAATATTCCGAGAGAAGAGAGATATATGCATACTGGAACCAAAACGCGTTGTGTCAATCTTTTTTGCACTCGAAAAATATAATATAATATAATAATATTATTTGTAGATTTTATTTTTTAATGGATATTTGACTAATTAATTCGATAATACATAAGATGTAAATATTTTATTTAAAAATTATATTAATTAAGGTAGATACACAATAAAAAAAAGATATAAATTAAATTTATTAGGATAATTTAATTTTCATATATTTTTTAAAAAATACTTTCTTAAAATATTACGAGAAGATAGAGGTATACATACACTTTTTAATTTGAATATGGAAGCAAAAGTGGTGTTGGATTCGGATATGGGAAATACAGGTGCTTTACAGCTATGTGGTGTCAGTGGAATAGAACTCGAAAACTATGTGATGTCAATGGAATAGAACTCGGACCATGCGAGTTCTCCATCAGTAAACGGATGGTCCGTTTTCTAGCTTCCAAAATTCATATTTGCCCAACCACAAGTGGGACCATGCGATTTCTTAAGGAAAATTTTAAAATCAAACAACTCGCATGGTCCGATTTGTGTACTCCGAGTTTTTTCAATTTTTAACATAAATCGGACTCTTTGATTTGTGTACTCTGAATTTTTTTCAGCTTTGTAGACACAAATCGAAGGGTCCGATTTGTGTACTCCCACAATTTAAAAAAGAGTGAATACCCCATCCGGCCCCTGACAATTATCTCGAAAGGACAACGAGGCCCCCAAGAAAAAAAAAACACCCAATCCGGCCCCTGATAATTTTTTTGGGGACTGATTAGCCCCTGTGCCAAAATATTTTTTTTGGCACAGGGGCCTCGTTGTCCTTTCGAGGTAATTGTCAGGGGCCGGGTTGGGTTTTTTTTGTCAGGGGCCGGGTTGAGGTTTTTTTTTGTCAGGGGCCTCGTTGTCTTTCGAGGTAATTGTCAGGGGCTGATTTGGGTTTTTCTCTTTAAAAGAACACCAAAAATTACCATATTAAAGTATATCACTCGTTTTGCTTCCATATCAAAATTTTTTAGCCGTATACATACTAGTGTCATAACACTTTATTTCGATATTTTTAACGCAAAAATATTATCTGTAAGATAATATAATGATGTCGGTATCATCGGATTAAATAAATATCATTAAAAGTGATTTTGTTCACTCATGTAGTTTTTTTTAATCAACTATCAAAGATCAATTGTAACTTTTTTTTTTTTAAATGTATTATTTTGAAATAGATAAAAGACTTGTTATAAGATTGCACTTTTATAACCTAGCACACGAATTTTGACCATGCAAGGAAGGTTATTTTTCAAGAAGATAATAAAAGTGATTCCAACCGTGTGCTTTATCAATTTATATTTTGTTCTACTTAAACACCAAGAATTATATAGTTATTGGAATATCTTACTTTAAACGTTTTGATATTTATTAAATGATAACTTTGCCGAAAGCCATAAATTCCATTGCATGTTGCTACGTGAGACCACGCCATTGCTTCCAATTAAACTTCATCTTTCATTAACCGAAAGTAAATGCAAAATAGACTCCATCAAAAGCATTACAAGGAAGGTTCCAACATATTTGAAGTTTAATGTTCAATTGAAAGTGCAAGAAGAGCCGTTGAAAAAGTCAACTAGTTAGAACTTAGAATTAAAACTTTTTACAAGCACCACAAATATGGTGTGTACTACACGTACTCCTGAAATGAAGACTAAATTCCAATCACAATTAACTAGTAATAATCATAATGAAAATGCTTAGTGGGGTAATATCAACCATCAACTCAATATTTGTGGCAAACTTCTTTGTCAAGACAAAGAAAAATAATGGAACAAATCATATTTCACTTGGGAAAACAATGAAATTTAACGTTACCCAGCATATAAAAACAATTATATAGTTCACTATAACTAAAAATTATTTTATCATTATTATTATTAATTGTTTTACAGAAATAGTTAATGTCTTAATGACATAATACCATAACTTCTTGGCTAAGTAACCTAAAACCTAATTCTTATATTTGGCCCCACTCTTAATAATAATATTATTGTATATGTTCATAAAAATATATATACACATGTTGAACAAATAAAAATTTGAAGTCAAATTCCTTTCTTTTACAGAAGTATTTTTAGTATTACTAAACTAATAATTCAATTTGCTAATAAATCATAAATAATATTTATTTTTCGCACAACGATTAAATATTGTGATTGAGTTCAGATTAATGAGGGATTTATGATCCACATAGAATTTGGGTTAATGGGTTTAAACCTGCAAATATGTTTAAAAGTAAAGTATTGTTTTTGTCCCAACATTTGGGATAAGTCTCAAAATTATCCTTAACATTTGAATCGTCCTATTTAAGTTCTTAACGTTTTAAAATTGAAACAATATTGTCCTGCCGTTAGAAATCTGTTAACGGAATTGACGACGAGATAAAATTGAGACGATTTTGAAACGTTAAGGACTTAAATAGAACGAAAACATTGGGGACAAAAATAATATATAAAAAAAATTTTAATTTTAACCTTCACCAATATCAATCTTTTACGGTACATAGTTATTCAATTATTTTTTAATCATATTTAAGTAAATTATACTTAATCACATTACTTTGATTCTAAATAATTTTTTTTTTTATAATTTTACTCTTAAAAGATTTTTACTCATCATGAAATGTTTATAAAATGATTAGAATCACATTATTTTATTGTATATGTATCATTTTTTTCCATAAGTTTATGTACTAGTTATTCTACAAATATTTTATGATGAGTAAACATTTGTAAGACTAAAATTATAAAAAAAAAATTTATTTAGAATAAAATTAATGTGATTAAGTGTAATTTACTTAGATGTGATTAAAAAATAATTGAATAACTATATACAGTAAAAAATTGATTTTATTAAAGGATAAAATTAAAAGTTATTTCTATATATCGTTTTTGTCCCGAACTTGTTTATCCTATTTAAGTCCCTAACGTTTTAAAATCGTCTCAATTTTGTCCCGTCGTCGCCGTCAATTCCGTTAATACGGCAGGACAACATTGAGTCAATTTTAAAACCTTAAGAACTTAAATAGGACGATTCAAACGTTAGGGATAACTTTGAGACTTACCTCCAAACGTTGGGAACAAAAACGATACTTTACTCTGTTTAAAATGAAGTTTAAACTTTAAACTGAATCTTACCCTGTCCAATGCTTACCCTTGTCTAATCTTTAATCAGGTCAAAAAATTATATCTTTATTATCAGTTCAAATGAAAATTGGAAATATGGGATTTGCAGGGGGAGGGGAGAATGCAATCCAATTACACTTGAAGGAAACATACAAGGTAAATACATCTATAATTTAAAACAATATGAACAACATTAAGATCTGCAAACAAAATACCATGGACGATAAATGGAATTATAGCACTACTTATTGATCAATCATCTACTAAATTTAATTGAACTCAATTAATAACAAAAACACTAATAATTCCTATAGTTCCAACTAAGGTTAGAGCCAATAAGAACAAGAGAAAAACAGCCAACATTTGCAAAACAGAATTAACAAAAAAAAATTGAAGACTAGTACAACTTAATTATCAACAATTATTTCATTATATCTCTCCTTTTTCTTTTCTCTTTTTTCCTCCAACTGGTAAATCTTGAGTCAACTTGATTCAGTGATTGGCAGTTATTATCCCGATCAGAGGCAGAATATGAATTGAGTTCCACTGAAGGCAGAAATATGGAAAAAAGGGATGATAAAGTAGCATCATGATTGTGTTGGGAGAGTAGTTCTTGGAAGTATGGAATTCGCTAGATCGTCGTTCACCTTCACAGGAAGAGGCGGCATTTGCTTCATCACTTCTGGCGAATCGTTCAACCTGCCATGAAAATAGAGAAGAAGAAAGCAAGTATTTATACTCGAGTCAAATTAAACTTAAAGAAAATATTAAATAATATAATTTCAAGATATATTAAACAGTATGACTTACTCATTCATGATTTTAAGGATGTTGTCTCTGGTTTGGCAGAAAAGATTGATATTATCTTGTATCTGAAAAGAAAATCGGAAAGAAAAGGAAATTCGAAGTCAGCTGCAAAGAATGGCCTAAGAATGGAAAGGACACCGATAGATGAGAACCCTAGTTTCGTAATAACAAGATATCCCAACTATAGTCATTTCCGCTGTTTTACAAACTCTTAAAAGATTCATGATACTAGATTGTTGAATAAATTAGAACAGTATATGGAAAAAAACAATAACATGAAAGAGAAAATATGCAAATCCTGTTTTTGTTCATGTGGTCATTTTCATAAATTAAAATCGGTCAAAACTGTTATTAACCCACCATAAAAGAAGAAAGATTAGCAGAGATCTGATTCAATGCCTGTGCATTTTGTTCCAATAGCTCGCCAGTGGGACCTCCGATTGCTGCCAAAAGACCAATTCAAATAAGATAAAGCTGCTTGAACATTCAAAAACTACGTAAAGTACATGAGATGCTTCAAAGGTGAAACAAATGCTTATGTTGGAAAGAAGCCTGTAATCACAAACCACACCATCCTAAGCAATGAGACCACTCAGAAGTTACGGAGCCTGACCTGTACAAGGGATACCATCATCATTGTCCATTGTAATCATAGGAGGAGCATACGGGGGAACATTGGAACGAGCAGGAAAGTGAGATGACTTTGCGCCAGCATCTGAAACTCTTTCCTGGAAATAAAGATAGATTTTTGCTAAGCATCTAAATTCCCATTGAGAATGAAAAGGGACATAAAGAAAGAAACTACAGTTGTCCAGTATTCTACAAATGATTTAATATTTGTTAAATTTCTGCTTTGTTTTTTGTACACCAAGTGTTGGAAATTGGGGAATAGTGTTTAGGAAAGTAAAAATTAAGCAGCATTTTTATTCAAGAAGAACAACAGTTTTCTAAAGATGTACTATGAATGAATGTCACAAAGTTTTGGTTGGATAACTATTGCTCATAACATCATGAAGTGAAATTTATTGGTGTTCACCTTAGCATTCTGGAAAACCAATCAATTATTTCACCAGGACTAAAAAATAAAAATTAAGATCATCAGTTCAAAGTTAAAAACTTGATGAAGATGAAGAACCTTGGTACAAGGGTTGAAGATTATTCTTATTTATTTTCCACTTAGGCTAAGGGAAAAGGGGTTTAAAGTCAACTAAGCAATCAACAAGAGAACATAAAAATAGGTCAGCCCTCAATCCACATGGCACAAGCATACACCAATGCAGAAACGAACAGGTAGACACTAAATAGCGCCTTTAAATGCAAGGACAGGGCAGAATATACATACCACAATAAAACTAATATAACGATTGCAAGAATATTGAAATATTAAATAAATGTTAGTAGTACCTTCTTATCTTTACTTTTCCTCGTCAAATTGTGATCATCCTTCCTTCTTTTGCTATTTTCTTTCTTCTGCAAGAAAGCACACCAAACGTGTTACCAATAAGAGTATGAAGTAACCAAGTTTATTAAGGATGGGTTGCAAAAGGAATAAAAGTTCCTAACACAATTTTAATGAAGGAACCAAATCCATAGTTGATGATTCTATTATACATGAGCACAAAATATCTCCATCAAAAAAAAAAAAAATCATGCAACCATGAAGTAGAACCATAAAGCCTCGAACGCTTCAATGACAATTTTCTAATTCGAATAACAGAAAAGCTGCGTGTACAAGTAAAACTAAGCCAAGTTTCTAACCAAGAGACGAAGAAGAAAAACAAAAAACGAATTGCCACTTGTTTTTGGGGCCGCCGCTTGGCTGGAACTTGGTTAAATTCACTTGTACACCTAGCACCGATATTCTAATAAACAACGAGGAAAATCAGAATCAGCTTCCTCATATGACATGTGATCCAAATGGCTCAATGGTCATGCAATCATATGTAATGATAGAAACATGATCAACCCAGAGGAAATAAAATTGTACAGCATTCCATAGCACAAATGAATCTTACATTCATCCACCTAACTCGCAGCGCAACATCTCGGACGGTCTTGCTTTGTAGTTGAAGGGCTATCTTTGCATACCGCACTATATTTGTTTCCGAGGCATACCTACAAGTAACACATTAAAATTCTCATCAATTCAAAAACTATTCATTTTTCTTTTGTTTTCTCTTCTCTTCTCTTTCCCCGGAATTAAACAAACACCATTTGCTATTCAAGAGCCAGTTACTAAACACTACCACAAGTTCACAAATTGATTTTGATGTGCAATCTAAGTATAAAATGCAATTCAAGCTTGAATAATTAACAGCTCAATTAAATATCATTATTAACAAAAAAATAAAAGTATAAAACATCATTATTTAAGCACAACAAGTCACATATCCCAAATTACACAAAACCCCAATAAAACTACATAACAGAAACTGTACTCACTTGCTGAGTCCATCTTCAAGAATGGCCTGTTCTTCGGGGGTCCAATCGAGAGAGATTCCAGGGTTGTGCTTCATGGCGAGAGCTGAAGCAGAAGCCGAAGCCTCAGGGTTGTTGTTGCCGTTGAGCGAAGAAGAAACATGAGTCTGTTCTTGGTGGTTCCCAGAAGGGTTCGCCATCGATGACAAACCGATAAACCCCGTCAACTTGCTCAATTAACGAAAGCAACTTTTTCACCCGAATCCGATTCAAAGCGTTATCCAAAATTAACGGCTTGTTCCCGCCAATTGCCGCCAGCCGCCGCCACCCACCCAAAAATGAATTCAGAGAGAGGTGTTGATAGTGATAGAGACGATGAAAGGATAAAATAACAGACAGAGAGATAGAGAGAGAGAAAGAGAGGGTTTTGATTTTGAGGTTTGAAGTTTGAAGTTTGAAGGAGGTGGAATTGCAGGGTGTGGAAAATTGAAAAGGGAAAAAGGAGGAAAATTTTGCCTTTTTAAGGAATAGGGATTTTCTGGAATTCCAATTTTGCTTTGCCCCAATGGGTCTACTCTGCAGGATGAAAATCAATGACACTGCTTTCATGGCACCCTCCAATTTACCATTTTGTCCTCTCTTTCTTTCTTTGCCTTATTTTTCTTTCTTCTTTCTTTTCTTTCTTTTTCACAACTATCTTGCTAATAGTAATATGTTAAGGTTACTTTAAGGAATTTAATTTATTGTAAATATAAAATAATTTTACACGTATATTTAGTTATGTAATATTATATTATTAAAAATAATTATTTTTTATATTAATAATATGAATTATTATTTAAAAAAATAGATGTAATTATATAATTATGTAAAATATTTTATATTGTATATCAGTATATTAAAATTAAACTATAATTTAAGACATAAATATTAAATTTTTTAAATAAATAAATTTATTAAAAATACATTAAAATTTTAAAATTCTTTCGTTTTTTAACATAAAGGTTTTTGTATTTTTAATTCTATTAAATTATTTAACAAAACTTTTTAGCAATATATATTATTTGAACATAAAAAAATGTGACTATTTATTTGTACAATAACTTTTTATTAATTTAATGTCACAATTAAAGTTTGTAACCAAAATTCCAAAAGAGCAAGATTTCTAACCACCTAAACAATGTCAATTAATCTATTTTCAATTGACAATTTAGAGTAAAACATAATTGGAAATTGCCACCTTTAGTCCTTTACCACTATGAAGAGAAGTTCAAAAATCTTATCATATTGCATGGTTGAGTTGAATGTGTTTTATATTATAATTAATATTTATAAAAAGAATGTAAAGAATAATAATATATTGCACCGAATTACTACCTCATCGAGTTTGATTTTATGAAATTTAATAAACAAAATCAATAACTGTTAAGTTTAAAATGTCATAATCTCTCTATTCTTATTCCTAATTTAAAAAAAAATAATTTCAATCGGATTTTACTCAAACTAATTCGATGACTCAAACCAATCCAAAATCATTTAAATTGCATGGTATAACTATAATTATTGATCCAATACTAATCATCCAGATTATAGGTACCATGTCCATATTGGTACAAAATCTAAAAACCAAAATGATTATTACAGTTTTTTTTTTAATAATTATATAATAATCAAAATTAATCCTTTAGCCCTTGCCAGCACAATGCTTCAAGAAGTGATTTCATACTACAGCTTTGTTATTATGAACTAACTAACTTGGGCTTAAATTAAGCACAGATTTTCAAACTCAACACAATCGAGGCCAGCGAATATATGTGGATGTTTTACGTAGATTCCTTTCCATTCTTGGATAATATATATCAAATGTTTAATGTTCTAAAAGATAATAGTTACGATATTTAGAGATTCATTTTAAATTTTTAATATACTGAAAATATAAAATATTTTATATAATTATTAAATGATATATGTTTTTAATCATTATTTATATTATAGTTATAAAAAAACATTATTTTTAACAAAAAAATATTAAAGAATTATTAGAATTTATTATTTTTAATTATTATTTTTAAATATTAATTTAATTTTTTTAGTCTAATAATACATATAATAATATATTTTATTCTATATTTTTAAATATTAATAATTAATTAATAGTAAAAGACAATAAATTTTAATAGTAGTCTATTATTACTCTTTTAATAATATAGTATTACATAGTTCAATATTAAGATAAATCTCTTTTACATTTATTTAAATTCGTAATAAAATTTAAAAATTTATATTCGTGCTAGGCCAAATGTTCTAAAGATAACAGTTACGATATTTAGAGATTCATTTTAAATTTTTAATATACTGATCATATAAAATATTAGTCATAAAAATAATTATTTTTAATAAAAAAAAAGTTAAAAAATTATTAGAATTTATTGTTTTTAATTATTATTTTTAATCATCAATATAATTTTTTTAGTCTAATAATATAATAATATATATTATTCTATATTTTTAAATATTAATAACTAATTAATAATAAAAGACATAAATTTTGATAATAATCTATTATTGCTCTTTTAATAATATAATATGAGAAAATCTAGAGGTAAGTACTTTTATTAAAATAAAACCAACACTTAACCAATAAAAGAAAAGTGAGTAATCTTACACTATTAAATATAATCCTACATCATTAAAAATACTAATAATAACTAATTGATGGTTACAAATCACAAAATCGGCTGACCCCTAATACTTCTCAAAAGCCTTAACTAATGTCCTAAGAATATATCTATGTATCTATGTATATATAACTATAAACACACACGCTAACGAACTATAGTTCAAATGACATAATTTTTCCATTCTTACTTAAAAATCCCGGATTCAAGTCTCAACAAAAAAAAAACACGCACACATACACGCCCCAAGTCCAACTAGTTAACTTGTACCACCTTGCTTGATTACTACTCTTCTTAAACATGAGTATAAGACTGTTATGTGTACAAATTACAACACATTTAGAAAAAGCCCCTTTAATTAGCTTTGCTTTTGGTGCTTAAAATGCCTTTATTTTAAACTCGTTTTCTAATTTCTGGGTCTATACCCTTTGCTTGGTCTTTATATGTTTTTTTTTTTTTTCATATATTATATCAACTAATAAAAAATTGTTATATAGTTTATCTATCAACCAACATAATAACATATTGCATACTATACTAAATTAATTTCATTTAATTTTTCCATTTTCGAGTTAATTATGTTCGGCGACCTGGCTAGTTTTTTAAATTTAACTTTTTTTTTTCTTTCTAATTTTTGGATTTTAGCCTTTAATTGAAATCCCCACTATGATCCATCTCGAAGCATAGCTCTACTTATTCAACAGTCAAAACCTTTGAAACTAAGTTACCACAAAGCAAAACATATATGCATCTTTACTCTAAACTCTAAAGTGCGTAAAATAAGTAATGACTACAAATATAAACATAATCTATAGACTATTACTTCAAACTTGATCTTTTTTTCCTTCTAATGTGTATAATAATAATAATATATAAAATATATGTATGATTTAATTTATTTTCAATATATATTTGTATTTCAACATCTATTTTATATTGGTAGTTGGTCTTAGTGACTAATTTTAGTGTTGTTCCGTTCTGGCTGAGCCGAAGTATACGACTCCTTTGGTGACTGCTCGATTCTGGGCAGAACTATACGTCGTCCAAGGAGCAGCGTCTTAAATAAACTTCGGTTATGCGAAACATGGCTGCAGGAGCACCTGCAAAAAGTACTCTGACGTTCAAGTCAGTGAAAAATATATAACAGTATAATGAAAAGGATATGAGAACGATTTTGTGATCTGTCTTCTCGTGAGCTATTTGGTTTGATTTTATAGATGAGTGAGGTGTTATCTTTTGTTTGTTTGTTCCGATATTATTGGTTTAGATAATGAATTCTGTTGTTGTTGGTAACGGCTAAGAGATGGTGTTTAACTTGTGCGTAATTGTGGTCAAGTTGTGGTTTCAGTTCTGCTTATTTCCAGATTATATGGTCGGTTTTGATATTGATCTTGTTTCCGAGTATTATGGGGTACACGTCAAGTGTGTACGTAGCATAATCGATAATAATAATATATAAAATATTGCCTATTGACTTATTTCATTTACGAAGGTCGTTGATCAGTAACAACTAACAAATCCAGTTACAATTAATGCATGACTGCACGTATGTAGTTGTAGTTGCATGATGTAAACTGTACAGAGATCCATCTCACACAGCCATGCCCATAATTAATTGTGTACAAGGCACATGCCATATGGTATTAGTCAATAATCACATCATCATGGTATATATATACTTTCTCATAATAATAAAAATTAATTTTTACACTATAATTCGATAACTAATGAACGATTTTTTCTATCATAATTATATTATTCTTAACTCGGTAAATAAATATTTGTAAAACAGTAATATACTCACAAAAAACTTTTAGAAAACACAGAAGTTGTATTTTTTTCTTGCCGACTTAAACCTTGGAGTGCTTTTCGTAGAAACTTGTAATTTATGTTCTTTATATATACATTGGGAGTGGATCATCTCCAGTGAAAAAAAAATTGGATGGTGTCAATTGTGATCTCTCACTCTTCAATGTTCTCTCTCATATTTAATTTTGACCCCACTTATAAAGTTAATGGTAAAAAATCACACTGCATTTTTTCAAATGTTAAAAAAACTGGAGAGGATATCGATGTGCAGAAATTATTGGATCACAAAAAAAGGTTTAGCGTTTCTCGTAGTTAGGGAGGGAATTGAAATTTGAAAAAGGGAACCCAAAATCCCAAGTAGAGATCACATGAGAGCACGTTGCTTAATACAAACTATAATCATGGCTTGTGAATGAAGCATAATAACTCACAAATGCACCTTGGTGCATGTGAACAGCTCCATGCCTCACTCCTCAGCCACACGCTGCCCGTAATCCTTGGAATAATATTCTACACCTTCAAACTTGAGTTGATAGATTAGAGAGCACAAGGTGAACTAATAAATAATCCAATTGGAATCTCGTTTTATTATTCTAAACTCTCTTCTCTCTTCCATTCTTTGGAAGTTGTCGGTTATGCCAACAGGACAATGTGTGTATACTATATAAGGTAAACGTTGTTGGAAGTACTAGACACACAACAAGCTATTAAGGTTACTCTTAGTTGCATAACCCAAAATGAGGAGAATGAAGTGCATGGCTTTGCCCTTAGTAGCACTTGCATTGTTGAGTTTGTTTCTCATAGCAGATGCAGCTGGTGCACCTCCAAAGCCCAGGTTGCAGTGGCATCACTACAGGAACTCGTGTCGTTATGCCGAGGTGTACGTCCGCCACCAAGTCGAGGAGTTTTGGAAGAACGATAAAAGCATTACTCCGAAGCTTGCTCGCTTGGTTTATTCGGATTGTTTCGTCCATGTATGTCCTATTTCCTTCTCTCTCTATTCAAATCATCTTTGTTGTTCTAAACTTATCAAGTCACATTGTTGTTGACTAGGGTTGTGATGCGTCGATATTGCTTGACGAAGGAGCCAATCCGGAGAAGAAGGCGCTACAGAACCAGGGTCTTGGAGGTTTCATATTGATTGACAAGATCAAAACAGTGCTGGAATCGCGATGCCCCGGAGTTGTCTCTTGTGCTGATATACTCCAACTTGCTGCTAGGGATGCTCTGAAACTGGTAACTCTTTTCAACACCCACTTTGTATATTGGAATGGATGAAAAACTAACACAATAGGGGGGCATAAAAGTAATCAACTTGAGGGTTGATGTGAACAGGCAGGTGCACCAGGTTATCCAGTTTTCACAGGAAGAAGGGATGGCATGAAATCAGATGCTGCATCAGTAGACCTACCATCACCATCCATCACATGGCAACAAGCTCTATCATACTTCGAATCAAAGGGCTTGGATGTACTAGACATGACCACACTCCTAGGTAAGACAAGCTCACAATACACAACAAAAATAACATCCTGATAATTGTGTTCTTATTATGAATGTGTGTGTTGTTTTGTTATCAACACAGGTGCACACTCAATGGGAAAAACACATTGTAGATATGTTGTTGATAGGCTGTACAACTACAATGGTAGTGGAAAGCCAGACCCAAGCATGAATGCTACTCTTCTTAACACCTTGAGAAATCTATGTCCACCTAGAAAGAAGGGAGAACATGACCCATCGGTGTATCTAGACCCAGAATCTGGACCCCATTACAGCTTCTCAGAATCATACTACAAGAGGATCTTAAGGCATGAAGCTGTCCTGGAAATTGATCAACAATTACTGTATGGTAATGACACTGTACAGATCACTGAGGAATTTGCTGCTGGAATTGAAGATTTTCGGAGAGCTTTTGCCGAATCAATGTACAAGATGGGGAACATCGATGTTTTAACAGGAAACGAAGGAGAGATACGCCAAAATTGTCGATATACAAACAAGGCCAAAAGCAAATGAGTGCAAAGTGATATATTCTGCTGTTGATCAAGGCATGCCCAGTTCTGAATTTAAACATAATTGTTGTGTTCTCAAGGTAAAGAATAAAACATGAATAAGTAAATGAATTCCAACAGTTCAAGAGAAGTCACTTGAGAAAAAAACAGCTCTCTGTAGCATGTATGAATAATTTCTTCTGCCAATATAACCATTCCAGTTGTTATCATTAACAAGAATGATCTCATCCTTACAAAACCCCTCCCCCCTTTCCTCTCTCTCTCTCTTTACATCTATGGTATGCTTGTGTGCTTTTTCTAAACTTGTTACACCCCCTATATCTATGGCAATAACAGAAACATGTATGATTTTTTTTTTTTTTTCAAATTTAAGAGCTCAACCAAAAGGTTAAAGAAAGAAAATTTGTTCGCATAACATATGCAAGTATTCAACACTGCAAATTGATCAGACCCGGGTGCAACCAGAGTGATGAAAAATCCCCTCCTTCAATCTTCACACTGGCTACATGAAGAGGAAAGAGAAAGAATATAACATAAGCAATGGAAAGAAATATTTAATATGATATTCCTAACAGGAAAACAATCATATTCCTCACATAACATACTTCTCACTAAAGAAAAAGGGGGGTTATTCAGGGATTTTTTTTAAATTAAAGAAAAAATGAGGTGGGAGGATATGTTGTTTCGAATCTATTTAATATTTGTAAACAAAATCTCTAATAAATTGCAAAGCTCGCAGATTCTGCCCTCCAAAAACATTAAATTGGTTTCAAAATCTCATCAGCACTACTGATGAAGTTAGTGAATCGTCCAATTTGGATATTCTCTGGTGCTCTTGGTGACTGGATATTGTTTAACTCAGCAACTTAATGTGCGTAATTCTGAGAAAAATCAGTGTTTTTCTGATACGATAGAAAACTGTACAAATTCCTTATTGGAGTAGATAAACTAATTTCCTAGAATCCCTTATGCAAACAAAATATAAGGCAGAACAAAGTGAAATTACCTTGTAAAAAAGAGTAGATTATAAAGGTACAACAGCTGGATCAGCCTCCAAAAGCAAAAGCACTTTACACTAAAACGTTTCCCATCCAAAGTGGATAAGTAATGCCTAACAAAAACATTATACTCCGATTTGAAAAAGCAGAGTCATTAAAATGATGCTCTGCGATTCAGTGCTTTCGCTGCAAGGATGTATTTTGAAATGATATTACCCTAGTCCTCTTTCTCTGGAACATACTTCCTTTTCCTGATAACCTGCCAAAGGATGAGACTTTAATATCAGCATCAAGGAATGATAAACTCATAAGAGTTGTGTATTTGGTGAAAGCATCACTCAAAACCCACTGCACAGAACTATAACAGAAGAAAGATGATTTGAATTTAAATTTCCCCTTGCATATGAAACATCATAAGGAAACAAGAATTAGATCTTTTAAGCATGTTATACATCTGCTTCATTAGAATGAAATAAAGATGAAAAACACATTGCTGCCGTACTAAAACAAATTGTTTGATAAATAAAAATACTTTTAAAAAAAAAAAAAAAAGCATATCAAACATTCACCAAACCAAAAAATAATGAAAAGTTTGCAAATATTAGGACTCTCACCTTGTTTAAATATTTCTTTCGGAGCTTAATTGCTGTGGTTATGCATCTTTTTACATTGATCTTCAACATGTTGTCATTGAATATCTGTAAATGGAACATAAAATTAGAAAGACAACATAATTCACACGAAGCAAACAGAATAAGGTAACCAAACATAGACATTATTAACATAGAAAGCAAAAATAATGCAACAGCATTTTAGTTATTCCACTAAAATACTAATATGATGTTCATAACAGCAAAACAATTGGGAAAAAAAAAAAAAAAACATCAGTGGACCTGCCTTTATCATATCATCAAAGGAGTGGGTTTCTCGAATGATCTTCTGGCGGTTTAAAACAAGAATTGCTGCAACGCAGAATATGGACAACTCATCATTTCCTCTCCTTTTTGAGGAAATAGTGCCCATTTGAACTCCATGACGACTTGGCCAAATAGACCTCGCCAAACCACAAAAGGCATAAGATGATAGTGACTTTAATTTGACATCAGATACAGAGTGATCAGTATTCACATGATTGGACTGCAGGCTGGCATTTTTGCTATGATTTTGATTGTGCTTAGATTGAGAACCACTCTTCACGCTACCATCACCAGGATCTGCACTTTCTTCTCTCGTATCGTGAATTGAGTCTCTGGGTAGATGTACATCCAATGCTTTCAGACATTTCTCTTTTAAATCATATGACAAGGATTCCTCAAAGTCAGCTGCCCACATCATCTGTCATTATGCCAGAGCACTGAGACTATGTTTTGACAAACTATACCAATAATGTATCAAAAGGATTTATTATAGCAAATAATCTAAAACTAGGATCATATTTCACTTATTTCCAACATCACAAACCGTATCTCCCCACGCAGAGGTGGACAAAGAAGAAAAGTGTTACTCAAAGATTAAACTTTAAGGCTTACATTTTAATTGATTTGTAAGAACTTGAAAACAAATAATGGGATTCTCAGGTGGAGAGAACTGGAAGCATAAAGCACCAACCTCCCACATTGAAAGAGACTCGGTAAAGGACAACTCCCTCCGGAAAAGAACTAGCAACATACGGAACGCAAAATGAAGGCTTTCAGCACCAATTTTTGCCAGGTGCGCAAACATTTCCTTGTCTGTCATTTCAAGGATATGCCATATTGCACGTAACTGCTTCATCACCCTAGTTGGCCCTTCCATTTGAAAATTTTCTCTCTGGATTTATGTGAAAGGAAGCAAGTTAGCCACTGAAAATAAAACGATGGTAACTTTGTTGAATCTAAGCTAAATTTGATAATACCATTCTCCTTAAAAGCATCTCAAAACACCAAAATGCATCTGCATTATCCTCAAAGATAACGACAAAAGGCGACAGCAAATCACTCATACCTGAAATCCAGTGTCAGTGAAAAGAATGTAAGTTTTGGTTTCCAAGGTCAGTGTAACTTAGAGAAAATAGATTCATAATCATGAAAAAATTCCCAGGAAAAAAACACAACCTTGACAATACCCTGTTGCAGGATCAACCCAGGCATAAACAGCAAGAATATCAGACATCCTAGCTAAATTTCTCCTGTCCTCATAAAATTCAAGGTGGCTATCTGTCCTCACAACATCAACAACTGGAAAGGAACAATCTCATTAACTAGAAAGAAGAGCAGTTTTAACATATGATGTCATCAAGAAGAAAACCAATGTCATCTCAAACTAAAGGGAAGACAGGGGAGCCACAACATAAAAGATAGATACCTATCCTGTGCAAGGTCCAAAGCCACTCTGATACCTTGTCTTCATTGGCAGACCATCCCTGAGCAATTGAGGTGTTTATAATTGCTGGCTGTGGTACATCTGATATTTTTAGTTGATTAATCATCCCCGATTCATAAACTGGATTGGAGGACAGAAATTCTGGTTCATCATCTTCAAGTGAAGCAATCTCAATTTCAGAGTCCACAGCGTGCAAGGTAGAAAGTGGTTGTTGACCATTTGATTCAATAACTAAGTCTTCATTGTTGCTTATTTGAAAACTATGCATTCTGCCACCTTCAAAACTTAATTTATGTTGTGCAGAAAATTTGTCTCCATGCTCAATGCCTGACCATTCATCTTTACCACTCTTTTCAAACAGATTAGTGACAGGTAACGGAGGAAAATCAAAACAACTGTCAATCTCATAATGTGATGCATCCGATTCTCTTCCAAAATTTGGGGAACTGCAGTTCTGTTGAACAGAAGAATTATATGTTGCAGTATCTGTGCTTGTTCTCAAACCAACTAGTTCAACACAATTATTGGAGCTCTCCCGTTGGCTTGCATTTGCTGCCTCTGTACAAGTAATGCTCCCATCACTATGTTTTCCTACTTCAATATTATTATTGTTAGAAGTCAATCTTCCTATTTTAGCTTGTGGTTGCCGATCATCTCTAGAAGAAGTCCTCATATCCATAACTTTGGATCCGACAACATATGCCAAAGAACCAGTTCCAACACTTGAATGCATCGCTTGGCATTGTTTAATCAAGTCCCTATAATGTTCCCTGTAAGGAAAGACCATCAGAAATGTCCATAGTAATAATATTAATAATTATATATTCAAAAACTCAGAAAGATGCAACACTGAATGAAACAAGATCAATTTAACATCCAGCAACTGATGAAGAAAATGAGGAGAGTGGATGGACCCTAACCTCCTAGCTGCTCTCAAACTTCTCCGATACTCGGTAGTGCTGCTCAGTGCATAACAACCAAGTAAAAACTCCCAGACTTCAGGTCGTATCGATGGATCTACACCCTAATGTAAATAAGGGATTAAGCAAATGAAACACATTACAAAGATCAGTATATGATTATGATGTCGAAATACAAGAAAAAGAAGAAAAAGAGGGCAAGGGGAGCGAGCCATGAATAGGTAACAGACATACCCCAAGCACAATCAGCTTTAATGCCTTCTGGAATCCAAACAGTTTCCCTTCACTATCAAACATACCTTGCCATTTGTCTGGCTTAAGAACTCTGTGTGCCTGCTTCATATCAAACAATAGACCTTATAACAAGAACAAGACTTCCTTTTTTCTAAAGTAAACAACATTATCCCCTGAATGCTGAGCAGTTCAAATGAGAAACCAAGAGGAATCTCCACTAATACATGTTTAGTTTACATAATAATAATGCTGAAAGTAGCTAATAGTGCGATCATATAGAGAGATAATCTAAAGTGGTTCTAAAATCTCAATATGCATTTCACTGAATCCACAACACAATAGTTCACAGTTGAATTGAAAAACATGCAGGATTCTTCAACAATTATAACAATGGAAATCAACATAAACAGCATAAATTGAAAGAACAAACCTTTACAGGGGAGTGAGATAGGCATGGATCCCCAATGTCCCGAACGATGGAACTCACTTTCCTCAAATTCACACTGCCAGCTCTTCCGCCGCAACTCCATTGCCTCTCTTCTCCACACATCACACTCTTCTCCCTCTCTTCCCTCTTACCCTCCTCCCCAAGCTCCACCACCATCACCGCGCTCAACTACTAACTAAGATAAAAATAAAATAAAAATTTAAAAAGACAAAAACTTCATGCACGTTTCGTTTTTTTTTTTTTTTTTTTTTGTCTTCTTCCTTTTTTATGATGTCAAGACAAATGGTGAAAGCGAACGCAGAATAATTCGTGCTTTGCACAGAGAGAACGCGAGATATAGTTGCCGATTTCTCGGTTCTCGACAATTAGATGAAACAGGGAGGGGAAAAAATGGCGAAAACACGAGAAATTCAAAAATTGAGGAACTTGTTTCAAAAATTGCAAATTAGAAATTAGAATCGAAATGGGAAGAGAAGGATGCGTTGCGATCTATGCTATTGAGAGAGAGAGTGAAGGAGAGAGAGAAATAAATGAAAAAAGGAGGGAAAGGGTTTTTCGGGTTGAGGTAGCGGTGGAGCTCCACGGTGGCTCCGTCGCCATTATTCGCTCTCAAAATAACAATGAGAAAGACCGTTTCTTAATTTCTTATTATTTTTTCTTTTTATTTTTAATTATCTTGATAATGAAAATTTGCTTTGATTGAATGTTACTGCAACGAAAGCGAAATAAGAGTTTCTTCTAGAAGGTCAATATTATTATTAACCATTTTGCCATGCTTGATTAATTTTACTAATTCATATTTTATTGTTAACGTGATTCTGCTTAGATACATATATAGTCCGTAATCAAGGCCACAAATCTTTTCCAAAAGATATCATAATCATAATCATTAAAAATATCTTGTTGCCAAGTGAAGATAATAATAAAAAATTATTTAATATAGCAAGTATTTATGTTTTCGTCAACTAAATCTAATCCGTTGTTTTCGCCTTTGCATCAACAATGTACACAATTTAATGATAATAATAAGAATTTAATTTTGATATATTAATTGTATAAAAGATTGTATATTATTATTTAATTATATTTATATATTTAAATAATTTTTAATTAATAGATTTAAAAATTAGTTACATGATAATACACCATTAATTATCTCTTGTTTATAAAACTTAGCATGAAATTTAATTTGTAATAATAATATATAGAGAAAGTATAATGAATCAATTGTTAGTTTGATTATACTATGTATATATTAATATTAGTTATTAAAATTAGTTATTAGTATAAAAATATATATTGAAATATAAATATATATTAAAAATAAATTAAATCATACATATATTTATACACAAATATATTAGTAGTTAATTTTACTATTTTAGTATACGAAAAATATTTTTGTTTTTTTGTTAAATTACAAAAAAAAAATTATAACTTAAAGTTTAAAATTTAAAATAAATAAAATAATTTTAAAAGAATTGACTAATCTTGACTAAAAAATTAGTTTTCTACTACTAGTCTAATATAATTCCTCATGCTCATAAATTTCGCATCAAATAATTGTAGAAAATCAACATTATAACCATCCATTTTCGTTAATATTATAACAAATTATTAAACAAATTCAATATAAAATTTACTGAAAATAAACTTTTGTTAAGTTTAAATTTTAAATTATTTTTATTTTTTTAAATTTTTTATTTTTTTAAATATTAATTATACAATATTTGCTCCGAAGAAATTCTCCATGGCATGCATACACCATATACAAAGTCAAGATTTAGTCAATGTCTATGCAGCCAATAATCCAATAATAATTAATAAGAATTAATTTAGATTCGTCGAATTGTTAGTGCACTCATTTGTTTAAATAAATGTCGGGATTTAAATTTTATTTTATGTATGTAATAATTTATTGGTCAACGACATACTATTAAATAAAGCACAAATCTGTGACGAATTAATCATTGACCTGTCACTCTGTCAGACTAAAAGATATTGTGGGCAACAACTATAAAAAATAATCATAAACGGGCACGCTACACATCTATATAACCATATAATCAAGTTGGCCCAAATTCAAATAGAGTCACACGCATTAATGACGAGTGAAAACACGCGCTTGAAAATCTTTCGTTACTTCGCGCTCATTATGAAAAAACGTTACTTCTTTCTCAACACGAAACTGCTCTTTCTCTTCGAATCTCTCTCAAATTTCAGTCATGTTTTCTGCGAAAACTACTACTGGAGAAGAATCGCGAGAAGATTTGGCAAGGAACAACCAGAAACGAACGAAAACAACAATAGAGATTCGCCTTCCTCCTCCTCCTCATTCTCCTCCTTCTTTTTCACGTTCCTTCTTCTTTACTTGTTTTCTCCTTATCTTCATTCTTTTGTTGTTATTGCTGCTGTATTTTTTTTTTTTTTTTTGTCTTTTCCTCTTTCTCTCCCTGGTGAAGAAGCAGTAGAAGGTGAGAAGGAAGAGTTTTAAATTGTGCAGAATAGAAATGAACCGAAATGGCCAACTTCACTGAACCGAACATCATTAATGTGCTGAAAAAAATGTTACAAATATTTAATCATAAAAAAATATATTTCTACATGCACAAGGACTCAATTGAACACACTAACAATCAAGTAAATCAAAATGAGCAACTCCACTGAACCGAGTAATATTCATGTGCTGGATAAAACGTTATAAATATTCAATCATCAAGAATAGCATTTTTCCATGTAAAATAAGTCAACTAAACACATAACAATTAGGTGAATCGAAATGACCAACACCAGTGAACCGAACACCAATAATGTGCTGGATAAAACGTGATAAACATTCAATAAGTAAGAAAAATATTTCTGCATGCATAAGGACTCAACTGAATACATTAACAATCAAGTGAATCAAAATGAGCAACTCCACTTAACCGAACAAAATATTGGTGTTGTAAGAAGGATCTGCATGCGCGAAAAAGAAGAACCTACGTGCGCGAATTTGAAAGAAGAAGGAGGAGGAGGAAGAGGGGGAGAAATACTATTCTTGTTGATTGAAAGTTGATCATCATTTATTCAGTATATGAACATTGTTCGGTTTGGTGACCTCTGTGATTTTGATTCACCATTTAAGATTATTGTGATAGCATGCAACAATCATTTCATATCTGTCTCAACGTAATAACCTCATTCAACTTATTTGAAGTTGAATTATTCATTGTTTCCATTCATAAGTATAGATCGAAGAAGAAGAAGAAGAAGAAGAACGACGGAGCTTATTACGTTGAACTCAATGCAGATCAATAACGAAGAATGTGAGCGGAGAAGAAAAACGCGAACAGAGAAGAACGACGAATTTGATTAGATTGAAGAAAAAGAAGAAGAACGCGAACAGAGAAGAAGAAGAATAATGAAAACGCAAGAAGAGAACAAGGTTTACGTTATAAGAAGTGCGTGTATAACAAACGCGTAAGGAGGTTGGGGAGGCGCGTCTGATTGAAGTTACTTGGATAGGTTGGATGACAAAATTACATGGATGTAGAGCTTTTTTGAATAATAAATAATATGATTCAGAAAAAAATACAAGAAACCAATTAGTGGTCCAGGCGTATAGCAACTTGCAGTTAACTAGTGAAAAAAGTTTAATTATAAAAAAACCACAAAATTAACCTAATTTCACTCGCATTTTATTTACAGTAAAAAAAACAATCTCACAAATTCTTATCCCTCTCTTGTCTCTTCCACCACAGTTGCACGCTTTATCCCTCTCCCAGAGTCGTCACACGCCGAACCCCTCTCTCAGAGCCGCCGCCGCACGTCGCGCCCCTTCTCAAAGAGGAAAGCGATGTCACACCATATCCAAAGATACCAAGATTTTCTTGATTTTAGATGATTTCTTTTACTAGTTTTAGAATTTTTTTCTTCTAAATTTTGGATTTTTTTTTATGTTTTGAATGTTTTTTTTTAATATTTTGTTGGAGACCTCATTTTGTTAGGTATTGAAATTAGAAAAAGATTTTAGATATCTTGTTGTTTTTGTTAGGTTTTGAATATTTTTTCGTTACGTTTTAGATATTTTTTATTTAAAAATTTTAAAATAATTTTACAATAATTTTAGATGTTTGTTATTATTTATTTTTTTTATTTTGAATAATTTTTTCATTAGGTTTTGAATTTTTTTATAATTTAAATTAGAAATATTTTTTGAATATCTTATTTTTTGTTAGATTTTGAATATTTTTTTGTCACGTTTTGGATGCTTTATTTTATTAAATTTTTTTAAAATAATTTTATAATAATTTTAAATATTTATTATTATTTGATTTTAGATATTTTTAAGATTTTAAATATTTTTTATTTAATTTTAAATGTTTGTTGTGATAATTTAAATTCACGTTATTTTTAAAACAAAATTTAAAAGATAAATTGTTAATCACCTGCCAATGAGTTATAGTTCAAATGACATAATCTGTTTATACTCAATTAAGAGGTTACAAATTCGAGTCTCCTATCTTTGATAAAAAAAAAAATTGTTAATCACCTAACCAGACTGTATGATTAAAGTTAAACAGCGCAACTATTTTCATTTCGGCTCGTTGGTTGTGTCATACAAGTTTAGTTAAAACTTAAAAGTTGTATGACACTATCGTTTCGTTAGCATAATGGAAGTGAATTTTTATTTTATTTTTTTATAAAGATTCGATTACTAATTTTATTTGCAGTGTAATTTGAATTGGATATTTTTTTTTAAATTCTGATCCAATCTTATTTCAAGTGGTCTGGTTAGAGTGTTAGAGTGGATTTATAATTTTGTAAATTAAAAAAAATTAAATATATATATAATAAGTTTTAACATTAAATTTCAAATAACTAATGACATAATAAATCTCAATAATATCTTATCTTAAAAAACCAAAATAATATAAAAATAAAAATAAAATTATAGATTAGTTAAAATAAATAAATAAATTATATTTTGAATATAAAATATTTATTAAATAATAATAATACATGAATAATATAAAAATATATAACAAATTGAACATATTATAAACATGATTGTAATTATAATAATAAAAGAATAATAATATTATAACATATTGTTTGGTTTAAATTAGATTGGATCGATTATAAAAAATAAATATGAAATTCGATCTGATCCAACTTTAAATTAGTGCGATTTTAATATATTTTCAATTTGAATTAAATTAAATGAACGGTTTAATTTTTTTCAATTTAGATTTGAACACCCTAATCCATACATATATAATCCCTTTTTCACTCATAATTACGTAAAGTGTCATAAGTCTTACCCAATTATGATGGTGATTTTCTTTTAACACATAGTAAAATAAAAGCTAGGAAGTGCAAGGAATTCTGTTAAAGAAATTCCATAGGATACTACTCCGTTCAATATTTATTATGTGTACTTTTTACTCCAATTGTTTTCCGCAAATCGTGGTCGAAGATCGAACAGTTTCAAAGACACCACCATTTGCATCATCAATTCAGATTGACCACAACATCATCCCTTTTAATTTCTGCATAGAATTTATAGTAGTGTCCTTCAACCTTTACGTGAGAACCAACCTTGTGCCATTTAGAACCTTTGACTCGCTAGCTAGCTGTGTCACAGTCTGTCTGCATATAAGTCTTCATTTATTTAGATTGCGTTTGTTTTGAGGTATTGAGACAGAAATTGCAAAATTTAGATTCAGTATCATTTTTGTTGGTACTTGGTATAGAAACTGTTACTAAAATTTTTGTCTCTGTCCTTAAAATTTCAGTATTTCAGTACTTTCAAAAAGTGAGAACAGAGGTAACTAAAATTTTTAGAGATAGAGACTGAAACTTTAATAACATTTTATACCTAAAATACCTTCATTTTAATTAATTAAGTCCAATTTTACTCTTTGTATAAATTAAATTAGAATTTCATTCTTGTTTTAATTTCTGTCTCCCACTTTACACGAAACAGAATACTAATACTGAGATTTATTTTAATTTCTGTCTCTTAGTCTCTGTCTCAGTCTCAATCTTTCTGTCTCTGTCTCTCCACCAAACGCTATATATAGACACAAAAATATAAAATTGTGTTTAATAAATGAGACATGAAAATATTGTACCAAAAATATTGAATTAATATATTTTGTCTTCATCTGACAAAAAATATAAAGACATTAACAAAAGATACAAATTTTTTTTATTTTTTTAATATTTTATAATTATATTTTTTCTCGAATTTTTTAAATAAAAATAATTATTTTTATTTATTACTAAACAAAATACAGTGTCTTTTATTTCTTATTTTGAGTTTCGTGTATTGTTCTTAAAACCAAACACAGGAAGTGTATTTGTGATCCCTTGTCCTATCATTTTTTTATATATTTATATATGTACATTGTACAAGACTACAAGTAAGGTTAGGTAAATAATTATTTCGAAGACCCTGTTTATTTGTTTGTTGAACTAGAAAATGTACTCTGTTTTGTACAGTTGTTTTGACCAATCTGTGTTTTATTTTCTTGCTTCCTGTTGCCACTGTCACACATAGGGTTCCATAATTAACAGCTGCTCGTATATATGAATATGACTCTATCTTGTCACTATTTCGGAGCCTTCATACTTCACTTTGCTAAGTTTAAATTGATTACAGATATTTGGCCTTTCTTTTAACCAAATTATATAAATCACTACAGGATAATAATCATCACTATTTATTCATAAATCATGTTATTCTGCCAAAAATTGTTAAAAATATTCAATTATATTATATATACATGAATTAAAATCCAATTACCAAATCAACCACTTATATATACATATGCTGAAATATAAAATATATATTAAAAATAAATTAATTAAAATATATATTTATATAAAATATATAGTGACTTATTCAGTACTAATTTTTTTGTGGTTATAGCATTTTTGAAAAATATTATAGTGCCATTTTAGTATTTAACGCATAAATCATAAGATGAATGAATAAATATTTTTGGGTCTTAATGCTTTGTTTGCTGAGTTAATCTTTTTGGGTCTGGATTATTGGGCCCATAAGCCTTTTAGTAGGGCCCACAAGTAAAGTTCTTCAAAATTATGGGCCTGATAGTATATCCCCATGGGCTTATATATTAGGCCGTGTGATCCATTTAGCTCTTAATGAAGTCAAACCATCAAGTCATAACGATCACCTCTTATTGTCAACGTTGTTTAGGGTGGTTGGCATAGAAATTAGGCTGCGTTTGTTTACAGAGATAGGATACTAATATAGAAGTACAAAATCATGTTTTATAAATAAGATATAGACAAAAATATTATGTTCGGACACTAAATTAATATATTTTATATCTATATTAAAAAAAATACAAAAACACTAACAAAAAATATAATTTATTTTTTATTTTTTTATTATTTATGTTAATTTTTTATAATTAAAATTTTTATTATAATATTTTTTTAAAATTTTTTAAATAAAAAATAAAAATAAATTAAATTTTTATAATTTATTTTAATTTATTATTAAATAAAATATAAAAACACGAAATTTATATCTCTATCATCGATATCTTGTTCTTAGTATCTTTATTATCTAGTGTTGTGTTTTCCAAAACAAATCCAACCTTAAAAAAACGGAGAAATCCCAAAAATTACAATACAAAACGGAATCTAATTTTTTAGATTCCAAGTCCAACTTGCCTTTGGTTCAAAGGTTCTCTTTCTCTACGTGTTCACGTCTCAATCAATATTTCTTTTGCGTCACCCATTACAAATTTAAATTATTACTATATATACATATATCTTCTTTAAACATAAGATTCACCAACAACTTATTTATACCCGAGAATAGATATTTTTTTATTTAATTGATGAAAATTGAGTTTTCTACTGATTCTTTCTGATCATTTATGGAACATGTCACATGTATCGTTATAGAATTGGAAAATTCTAGGAGAGTATGGGCACCATGGTACTTTCATTCCCAAAGCCTTTTAATATTTATAAATGAAAATGGCAAATGCCTAATGAAAGTTATTTCATTTCATAATGATATGGGTGGCTTAGGAAAGAACACCGTACGTAGTTGAAAACACCGTCGTGCTATTTATAGTAAAAGAAAAACTTGTGTGATAGTTTCCATCGTAAGAGAACTTTTAACTGTTTAGTCTTTCCTTTTATAGAAGCAACCGAAACACTTACCAGTTATTACCTACCTTTTTTATTCACCCTGCCAACTGTTTGATAAAAGTTCAACTTCACTTGAGAGCTAAACCATGTCCTCTGCTGACTTTTATGGACAAAAACATGACGTCATTTTCGAGGATTTTGAGGTCGGCGATTTCTTGGCCATACTATTTCATTGACTATTCCAATCAAAGCCACTTCTCTTGGTATGTAATTGGACCCCCTCAATTACAATTTATGGTTTCTCTGATTTTGTTGTTTCTTTTTTATTTTTTATTCATTTTATATGCGTATTTGTTTTTGTGAACTGTTCCCTGCAATTAGGATTTGGGTCATTAATGTCAAGCTTCCCAATTCCACCTCTGTGCCATTCAGTTACGACTTACGTGGTTAAGTTTACTTCTGAGCTCAAATCCCCATCCTTTCAGGTTCTTGGGAACCCTTATTCCCTTATTTTCTGTGATTATGTTTCAGCTTTTTTTGGAATTGGCTTATGGTTTAAGTAAAATGTTTGAAGTATCTTTTCTTCTTTTAGTTTATATGTTTATTGAATCTCTCTTTGGGGATATTTTATGCACAGCCTTGATGCTTAATTTGGAAACATGCAGGTTTTAGGCTGTTGTTATCCTGGTACTCTCTAGTCGCTAGATTCAGAAGAGAGGACTTTGATGATATATTATTATTTTTTTTATTATTTATTTTTATGTTGAAGGTGGTTTAGAATGAGCTAGAAAGATGACTAATATTTAATGTACAGAGGACTTCAGACCAGCTATAAAGGGCAGTGTAATTATCAAATTTTATATCTTCATACAAGCATTCTAATTTGCTTCCAGGAAAAACTTTGATTGAAGTTTCTTCTTGAGAGGGTCAAGTTTAACATCACCAGAATTTTTTGTAGGCATTCGTTTTCGCCTGATTGCTTGGGTCTGGGGAGTTGAGATTACTTTGATTTCCCCCCTTTTTTCGTGCTTAACTTTGATTTCTATCATGCCCTTATGATAATTACTTATTCAAGAAAATTTATTTCTTGGATTATGCTTAAGCGTCAATTGTTTGCTGATGCTGAATTGTGTATGCTAACTTTCAGGTTTCAAGAGTGCTGTTGAATAGGGGAGCAATGTTTTTTGTGCAAATTTGGGACTCTTAACGTTGGCCAAATTTCAATTTTGATATCCAACTGTCAGTATGGAACCATACCCTTATTCTCCCAAGAGAAGTGGTGCCTCGTATTGGGGATCTTGTAGAGTTCAGTTGGAGGGATCAACATCGTTAGATGGTGATATGAGCAATTCAATTTCAGATGATATGGCTTGTAGCTTCTCCGGGCTCATGAATATTGATCCTTATGCCGGCTTGTACAATAGCCCATCGATAACTGATCAGGTTTTCAGTAATGGCCTTCCATCATCATATCCATCGACCCCTGGGTTCAATCTAGAGGAAAACAATAGTAGCCAATTCTTCATGACAGAAATGAATGGATATTTCAACACTAAACAAGGCTCCCCTGGTTATGGGGAGAAAATTGCGTTTCAACAAATGGACCCCTTACTTGGTTTTTTTGATGGTACAGATGACACACATAGTTTAAGTTCTATGCAAAAAATTAATGGCTCTTCTCAACACCTTGATGCCATTGGCAGTTATATCATGTCCAAGCCAGCTAGTTTGTCACTTGATGAGAGAATGTTGAAAGCCTTGTCCGTCTTTAAGGAATCAGCTGGTGGTGGAATATTGGCACAGGTTTGGGTTCCTATAAAGGATGGTGATCAATTCTTCTTGACCACAAGTGAACAGCCTTATTTACTAGACCAAATTCTTGCCGGATATCGTGAAGTGTCAAGAACATACACATTTTCTACTGAAGGAAAACCGGGTTCTCTCCCAGGACTTCCTGGTCGTGTGTTTATGTCCAAAACTCCTGAGTGGACTTCCAACATTGGTTATTACAATAAGAATGAGTACTTGAGGATGGATGATGCGATTAATCATGAGGTTCGTGGATCAATTGGTTTACCCATATCTGATCTGCACTCTGAACTGCCATGTTGTGCTGTACTGGAACTTGTCACTACAAATGAAAAGCCTGATTTTGAGAAGGAAATGGATATTGTTTGTCATGCACTACAGGTAGGTTTTTCCTTTGCTATTTACTGCTCAACTTCAGTTCTTCACTTTGCCTGCCTTGCTACTTATGTTGAGTCTGACAAAGGTTTTATTCATGTCTGAATTTTGAGCTGTTATGTTTGAGAGTTTGTTTGGCTGTCAAGTGTTACACTATTTAAGACTTATTGTTTTCACAATTCACCAATAGGGACCTGATGTTATCATACAGAACTTTCAATATTCTATGTTGTTCTCAAAGTGCAAAGGAACTCTATGGAGGCAGAGGAATGTCAATGGATGATGTTTTTTGACACGTGTTTCCCGTGATCACATTTTAGGAATCATCCAAAAATTTGAAAAATACATATTTTATCTCTTTATAGTCTATAATTTTCCCTTAGAAGCACTTTATTTTCACTAGGGCAGATACTCTAGTCATTTCAAAGCGCATCTTGTGTTCATTTGACTTTGGCCAAGATCTTAAAAAGAACATGATGTATATCACTTGATTCAGTTATGAAGGCACCCTTCAATTGCTTAGGGAAAGCAAATCTCTCTCTCTCTCTCTCTCTCTCTCTAAAAAATTGTGTTATAAATTTTTACATTATATTACAATTGAAGTAAGTAATGATAAATGCATTATCATGACTTCTGCAGAATGTAGATCTAATGGCTAATATGCCTCCTCGACTTCTTCCTCAGGTATTTACTTGAATTTTTTCATTAGTTTTTTTTCTATAATATGCAAATGAAACATAGGAGCATGAATACCTAAACTAACATGAAAATGCATTTTTTTTTTGTTTTTTTTTTTGTGTGTGTGTGGGGGGGGGGGGGGGATGTCTTTTTATCTTGTTTCATAATTTCTTACAATATTATTTATTTTTCTTCAGTGTCTTTCAAACAGCAAACGTGCTGCTTTAACGGCCATAGTTGATGTCTTACGTTCCGTTTGTCATGCGCATAGATTGCCAATGGCACTGACATGGATTCCTTGTTGTGTCGCTGAGGACGCAGAAGGTAAAGATACAAAGATACACATTAAAGAGGGTCATTCGAGTCCTCGTGAAAAGAACATACTATGCGTTGAAGAATCAGCATGCTATGTAACTGATAAAGCAATGGAAGGATTTGTTCATGCTTGCATTGAACACCATCTTCAGGAAGGGAAAGGTATAGCTGGGAGAGCTCATCAATCAAATCATCCTTTCTTTTGTCCTGATGTGAAGGCCTATAATATTAGTGAATATCCACTTGTTCATCATGCGCGCAAGTACAATCTGAATGCTGCAGTTGCAATTAGGCTGAGGAGTACTTATACTAATGATGATGATTACATACTGGAATTCTTTTTGCCTGTAAACATGAAAGGGAGCTCAGAACAGCAACTTCTCTTAGACAACCTCTCAGGTACCATGCAGAAAGTTTGTAGGAATTTAAGAACAGTTTCAGATGAGGAATTATCAAGAATGAAAAGCTCACAAGTAGGATTTAAAAACAAAAATGTCCCTAGAATTTTTCCTATGTCCAGGAGAAACTCCCAAATACCATTAACAAACAGTAACCATGATTCAGTCCGTAAGATGTCCATCAAGGCATCTAACCAAGGAAACAATGGAATTGAGTCTTCTCATAACCAGGTATGTAAATTATGTCATTTGATCCTAACGCATTTTCACTAGCTTGATATTTGTTATAGCAATTCCTTTGTAACCAGTAAGTCTCTGAAAAACTTCAGTCCAAAAATGATTGACTACCTGAGGCATGTGATCAGCATTTTCAAAGTTCGTAAGATTATCTATATATTCCAACTAATACATTTTCGTAGTCAAGCTTTTCATATTATTAACCATTATGAAAAGAAGAACTTTCTTACCTCTAATCTGTTTTTCAAGACCAACGAATGCAACGCTTTGATGGTTATTTATTTATTCCTGCTGAAATTATGATCTAGTATGTCCACACCTTCATAGTAGGCAATTAAAAATTCATTATTATAATGATGGTGAAATTTCGAGCAAGCATTTGTTAGAATTGAATCAAGTGATCTTTAATCATGGTACAGAACATTGGAGCAAAAATCCTTGATGTATAATTTATGGAACAGCTTTGTAAGTTATTGTCCTTTAACAAATGTTGGAATTTGTCTTGCAGGAAAGAAATCGATCAAGAAGGATGGTTGAGACAAAGAGACCAGCTGAGAAGAAAGTTAGTTTGAGTGTTCTTCAGCAACACTTTTCCGGTACTCTGAAGGATGCTGCTAGGAGCATTGGTGGTTAGATTCCAACATTATTTGTGCTAATTTCTGTATATTTGTTGAACTGTATACGTTTAGGTTGTCAAAGCCATTGTGAATTTCATGCTTGTTGATTTGCTACCAGTACTCACTATTACCAGAGAAATAATGATGAAATTAATTCAATCGAATTTTCTATAATAAAATTGTTTGATTAGTGCTGATTACTCAATGACCAAATTGAAGTGATGTACAGTTCATTAACAAGCTTGTTAATGACAATTTAATTTTTTACCATTTTTACGGCTGGTCTATCTCAAACAAATAATGCATTTCTTTGTCCAAGAAGAAAATGCTTTCTGAAATGTAATTCTAGTTTGTTCTTAACCAAAAAACGTTTCTTCCTTGAGCAGTTTGCCCGACAACTCTGAAAAGGATATGCAGGAAACAAGGGATTTCGAGATGGCCATCCCGCAAGATCAAGAAAGTGAACCGATCGTTAAAGAAAATACAGACCGTGCTCGACACTGTCGAAGGACTGGAAGGAGGGTTGAAGTTTGATCCCTGTATAGGGGCACTTGTATCAAGAGAAGGAGAATCAATCATCCAAGAAATTGATGCACACGATACTCTTTTGCACCCTGAGAATGTTACTGCAAAAGAAAAATGGATTCTGAACAAGGGTGGTTCAAGAGAAGACAAATCAAAACATTCAAGTATCTTGGTTAATAGGGATGATGATGGAGCTGTTGAACATAACCACCCTTCTTCTTCAGGCTTTACAAACTCATCTAATGATTCTGGTTCAAACCAGAGGCAGAACTTGAAAGGCAAATCAACCTTTGCCGATAAAACTGGGTTGAAACTTCAAGCCAAAGCTACCTATGGCGAAGACACGGTTCGTTTCAAGTTTGATCCATCCTGGGGTTGTTTGAAGCTATATGAAGAAGTTGCAACAAGGTTCAAATTACAAAATGGGTCGTTTCAACTCAAATATCTAGATGATGAACAAGAGTTGGTGAGGTTGTTAGATGACTCAGATTTGCAGGAGTGTATTGAAATATTGGATGAAGCTGGGAAAAGTTGTGTCAGGTTTGTTGTTCGCGACATACCATGCAATTTAAGCAGCTCCAGCTGCAGTAGTTGCTACCTAGGATGTGACTCATAGCATAACATACGAGGTTGTGTTGGATATGGATACTTCAATACAAGTATGCAACAATTTATTCAAGTTCTTCGTTTTCAGAGTCTTGTTGATCTCAGATGGAAGCTCAAGCACTGCAATGACACGTTAAAGTTATAGGTTAGAAGCAACATAGAAATTCATTCACATTAGTCTCTAATTAGGACATAGGCAAATAGCTTTGAAGTTCAGTATATCAGTTAATAGTTATAGATTATAGATTATAGATTATTTGCCATGAGATAATAATGTGTAATTACGACAAGAAAATAACGATTGTCGTGTGTGTTTGATGGTTGAATTTCCATTTTGTTAATCCTTCTCTAACCAGTAAACGATAGTGAAGGTAAAAAGCGTAGAGAATGTATTTTGGTGAAGTTTCGTGGAAAAAAGTGTTTGGCGGAGTCAGCGGTCAACACCGTGAAGAAATTAACACGGTCTAAAATCTATTCTATCACGTGTTTAGCATGTTTGTTTCAGAAATTTACACCAGAAATATTGCCTTTGAAGTAAAAAATATATTTTAGTAATTTAAAATTCCACTCTATTTTTATTGAAAGAGGACATCGTTTTATTAGGAGGAAAAAACAGTGAGAACGATGAATTTTTTTCTCAAATCTCAACTAAAATATTATTTTATTGGTTACATTATAATATTTTATCATTAAGTAACATAATTCTATATATTTGAGAATTAATCAATTAAAAGTATAAATTATTAAATTTATATTTTCTAGAATAAAAAATTAATAAAATGATAAGATAAAAAATTGATCATTATTATAATCTAACTATCATAAAATATATATTTTATTATCTTAATTTAATAATGATTAACTTTTATTTTATTGTTTTACTGAATCTTTTATTTTAAAAGATCTCGATCCTAAATTATTATCATATTGTTGTTAAGATAAGAGTTGCTTAATCTTTTTAGATTATATTTAATCTTTTACAGTCAATTTCATTATCTGTATTTTATTTTTTCGTGATAAAAGACAATACGATTTCTTCCCAATAAAAAAAATAAATTTAAAGAGAGAGTAATTTTTTTTGATTTGTTACGGTATCCCTCGATTCGACAAGTCAAGGACTAATTCATCGCAGATCCGAGCTCCATTTAAGGAAGAGAGAGAGAGAGTAATCTGATCTCCTAAAAGGTGGATTGGGCTGAGGTGAGTGGCGAGTGCATTACACACAACCCAAGGTGCGTGGGGGCCACATAGGGACAGAAACAATTTGGAGATGACGATGCTTATGCGGATGAATGAATATGCAACCAAATACCAATAATTCTTCTTCTTCTTCTTCTTCTTCTTCTCGGAGCCCCAAACAGAACGATCGATGAGCTGATATCACGAGACTCACCGCCCACTCAACACACATCACAGAGAGAATAGAATTGTCGTTCGGAGCTTCTGATTTCAACATTCGCTGTTCTTCTTTTCTCTGCAATTACAATCATGGACCAATCTAAGCCTCAACCATCAGGTATCTACCTACCTACCTTACTCTTCCTTCACCATGCTTTAGATTGCCAGATTCTTATACATGTTTGTGTTTGCGCTCGCTCTTCATTTTCTAGGTTAGGTTATGCTCTTCCTTTCCGATTAAATTCAATTGATTTTATCAATCAATCAATTTCCAGCGTTGTTATTCCCCCCTTCTCCCTTCGCCGAACCCTAGAAACGTAGGCATCCTTCCCCCTTCCGTTTTCCCCGTCGTGCTTGTGTGGATATATGTCTGATTCGGCACTATTCATGAATTACATGTCGTGGATTTTTTTTTTCCGGTTGAGTATCACTATGATAATCTGAGCCTTCCCTAAGTGGTTTTCTGCTTTATATTTTTATAGGAATCATGTATAGGTAATAGGTTCTTAGCCTGATTTGATGTTTGAACAGCCGAGATGATAGTTCAATCTTTACAAATTATAGCCATCAGTAATTTCTGAGGGTTTTTGTTGTGTGCTTGAATTTGTGTTGCAGGGAGTGGTCCTCCGCCAAAGCCTTGGGAGCAAGCCGGTTCCTCGGCTGGCCCGTCACCCTTTAAGCCTCCGTCCGCGGGCAACACTAGTAATGTAGTGGAAGCTTCTGGGACTGCAAAACCCGGGGAAATCGTTTCCAACCAGAATGCAACTGCCAACCAGAATGCTGTTGGGAGGCCCCTTCCTTCAAGGCCATGGCAGCAACAGCAGAGTTATGGAAACAGCAGCTACGGAGGTGAGTTTTGTTATCATGTCATCTTGTAGCCCATTGAGTTCTTTCAACATTTTCCTAGTTTTCCTGATTACATTAGATTGATCTTTTTATTTTTGGGGTATCTTCAGGTTATGGTTCTACAATGAATTATGGTTCTGGATATGGCTCAGGACTGTATGGATCTTCTTACGGTTCTTCTTATGGTGGGGTAGGTGGGGGAATGTATGGTGGAGGAATGTATGGTAACAGTATGTATAGGGGAGGATATGGTGGTGGCCTTTACGGGTCATCTGGGATGTATGGAGGTGGGATGTATAGCGGTGGGATGGGTGGTTATGGCATGGGTGGTATGGGTGGTTATGGCATGGGTGGTGGTCCTTATGGAGATCAAGATCCTAATAACCCCTATGGAGCCCCTCCATCCCCTCCAGGATTTTGGATTTCTGTTCTACGTGTGGTGAGCCATTTGTTATATTGCATATTAAGCTTTCCCTCATTCTCTGAGTGCAAACTTATTCCAAATTTCTGATGGGTTGTTGGTTCTGGATTAAACTCACTTTCCTTTCCTGAATAAATTCTATATTGTGCAATTAAAAGAAAAAATTACTTGTCTCTCTCTCCTCCATCCCCTTTGGTTTCATTTGCCATGAACACATTCTTTGTTGTTGAAGACTTAACATTGCATATGCTGAACTGATTTCCTTCTAATGACAGATGCAAGGAGTGGTTAACTTTTTTGGTCGGATATCAATACTCATTGACCAGAATACACAGGCTTTCCATCTGTTCATGACTGCACTCCTACAGGTTTTTGTTCATGATTATCCTATTATACTGTTCTGTTCTGTCTATTTGTAACAGCAGCCAGTAAGACAATCTTGGCCATTATTGTTCTTTTTCTTTCTGGTTTTTGTTTCGAAAGTCGTCTAAATTCTAAAAGGTGCATTTTAAAATTGTCCACTTTTAGAACCCCCCCCCCCCCGGGCCCACTCCCTCCCTCTTCCAAAACAAAAACCCCATCTTCCTCTTCTTCATATATCACTTTCAGCGTGAAAATTTGAAAGCTGTTTCCTACCTGCCTTTCCATTAAACAATCTATTATAAGTGACCAAACAATTTAATTAAAAGCAAACTGGCCTTTGGTGTAGTTTAGACTCGGATACTACTGTCTTACTGGTCTTTTGAACATCGCACATTGTAAAATCTGGGAACCTGCTACATATTCACTTGCATTTTATCAAGTGTGACGAGAGTATTTAAATCTTATATATTTACCTGGTCTCATGCAGCTTTTTGATCGTTCTGGTTTATTGTATGGAGAGCTAGCTAGATTTGTGCTGCGCTTGCTTGGGATTAGAACTAAACCCAAGAAGGTTGACCCACAAGGTCCAAATGGACAGCCATTGCCTGGACCACACCCCCAAAACATGAACTACATTGAGGGACCAAAGGCGGCTCCAAGTGGTGCTTGGGACAATGTATGGGGTAACGACGGCAGCCAATGATGAGGAATAATATATTTTGTTTTGCATGCAGAGCACCTCCGAATACAGTCAAAACAAGAAACATGACAGTAGCATTTCAAATGAACATACTCAGAAGCTGCAGAAAGTCATGTATAGAATTCGCGGATTTTAAGTTCGGTTTGCTGTTTTTCTTTGCTATATTGGATCTTAGAGTTTACTGGAAAGTGGAAATGGGATCTTATAATAATAAGGCACCATCGGTGCACATACCTCATAAGCATTTACTCGGAATCTGCAGTATCCTATTTGCTACATAATGTATTGTTCTGTATTCAAAATGTATACTTTGCTTGCATTAAGACTTAAACTATAAATTATGTTTCTCTACGTGTACTAAGGACTTGGTGTTCATCGATCGTGCTTTCTGAATGGATCTGCCCAACATAATATTTAATAGTTCTATGGATCATGAGTTGGATTTTATTTCCATCTTTTTTAGGTCGAGATTTTATTTCCACTATTAGGATATCAAGAAATATTAGTTCTTAATTTTGGAGGAAATGCATTCTGCAATGATATATACAAGAGATGCTTGTAAACCATAAAGTGTAATTCAAAAGTAGGCTGGTTCTACTATGGGGAAAGAATAATGTGGTCCTCTAAGGACCTGAGAGGTTTTATAAAATAAAAAAGTTATAGGGGTTAATTTATAAATATTAATTTAATTCAAAAGCTGTGTTTAGGAAAGTGTTTAAAGATAAATTTGCTGATGATTTAGATGACTAGTGTAAACACTGGAAACGAACAAAACAACGTCGTGTGTAGAGGCATATACCATCGAACAAGAAAAAACAACAGCTGCAGGGAGAAATGGCTTCGACTGAGCTACAAGAAAGGAGTATCTTCCGCGACTTGATCTGACGGACTAGGGTCGAATCTCAGCACACTCATATCAACATCTCTTTGTTCCGCCTTCCATCCACCAGATCCACGAGGTTAGTGGAATTTTTTGCCGTATGAATGTTTGAGGCAAGGTTCTGAAAATCGGACCGGTCATCAAATCGTTCTACACTGGTTCACTGGTTTACTGGTCCAACCGGTCTAACCGGTGGTTCAACCGGAAAAACCATTTTAGAATAAAATAATAAATAAATAAATAAACATCCTAAAATATCTTCCAAATTTAAAACACTACACAAAAAATCATCAACCAAATTCATATGATCTTATCAAAATACAAACTCAAGTTAAATAGTGAAAAAAATACTCAAAGGATTATCAATTTCAAAAGAATGTTGAGCTAGTTCAGTTAGAAAATGTTGATCATTCTGTGGTATTATGCTAACTGAACATGAACCTGAATCTTGCAAGATGACCTTTTCGGTTTAATCTTAGGCAGCGTTGCGTTGTAAGAGAGCTCCCTTAGCAACAGATTCTTCTTGCTGAGCAAGCCATAAACAGGATCTAGTGTTGTTTCCAAGTTGAGGTATCAACATAACAATTAACAAATAGTCATTGAATAAGAAAGCATAACATATCACCAACTACCTATACACTTTGACTCTCCTTCCACTACCATCATCATCATCATTCATCAGTTTATTTATATATGGCATTGGCAGGCAGCTAAGCTACTCATTCAGCAACAACCAGCATTTGATTTGATTTCCAGTTTTAGCATTCAGCAACAACTATTACAAAACAGCAGCATAACAACAACAGCAGCTTAACAAGTTATTAATCACAAATTCCAAATTCAAAACACTGATCAGTGATCACACAATCGCAGTGCCATAACAAAACGGCAGCATAACAACAACAGCAGCACAATAAGGGGAAAAGAACAATGAAAGTCACAAAAGAAATTAGCAATCCTATTCCTGTTTCGTGCATTTAATTACTCATAAACAAAACTCAACACAGAACAACACAAAGAACAAAAACAGGACTAAAATGAATCAACTAATCAGTAATCATTCAATCCAAAACAGAGCTAATCATTCCATGATTCAAGTTTCAATTAGTAGCACTAACAGAATCCCCCAAAAAAATCAATGTTCTGATCAGAACTAAGAACAGAGAAGGAATATTCATTAAGGTGTCCAAATCCTCATATCAAGTCTTCAGCCACTAGCAAACCCAGAACACAAAAACACAATAAACAAAACTTTTGATTCTAAAACTAATAAATCTCCAAAAAAATCTAGACCGATTTAAATACTCACTATTTTCAACAAAAACTAAGGCATATCAACCCTCAAATTCACATGAAGTTCACCATTTTAGAAACAAGTTCACATTTTGGTACCTATTGGAACAGGTGACAGCAAACTAAGTCCAACCAACTTCATCTCCTTCCCACTTTAGAATCCGGCCATCGGCAACGTCGGTATATGGCCCTCCGCCGTGACAATCGAACACGAGACTCTCAGGACCAAGGGCTCCGGTGACGTGGAGGAGGCGCGCGGCGTGGAGGAGTGAGCAGTTTGGGCAGAGTGTGAGGAAGATCTGTTAGAGTGCGACGGACACGACGACTGACGACGGCAGAAGTGCGGCTGAGAAGACGAAAACCAGACGCGAATGTCGATCTCAACGAAGAAGCTGCAATTGGCGAGACTGTGAGAATGAACAGGGGTTGGAGACCTGGAGCACGACGACAGCGCGATGGACGGCGGTAGTGCCTCACTCCCTGCGCCGGTGGTGGAGGTTAGATGGCTAGGGTTTGTTTGAGGGCAAAACCAAAAAGCTCTGAAGAGAAAACGTGTGAGGAGGGTGTGTTGGACTGTTGGGGGAAGGGGGGTGAGTGAGTGAGTGAAGGGGCTGAACGTGGGTTTTTTCCTTTTTTTTTTAATAAAAACGGTGCGTTTATTGCATAGTTGTAAGAACCGAACCGGTAATCGAACCGGTTAGGTTACTGGTTCACTGGTTTATTGGTTCAACCGATAAACCGTTGGTTGAACCGATAAAACCGGTTTCACATGAATAAAAATAGCAATCCTAAATTCCCTAGTTCCTATTCTCTATTCAGCAAGACAGCAACCTTAAATTCTTAAATAGTTAAATTCCCTATTCAGCAAGACAAGCAAATTCATATTTCATAGATTCAAATCAAGCATATAATCCAACAGTTTCATATTTCCAGTACAAATCAACAAAACATAAATTGATTTACATGAAAAATTTGATTTACATAACATGAAAAATGCAACAGCCAACAGTTTCATATTTCATGTCCTAATCCAACAGTAAATTTACAAGGAAATTCAACAAGCATATTCAACAAGGAAATTCAACAAGCATATTCAAGTGTAATGTATTCAACAGTTTCAAATTTCAACAAGCATATTCAACAAGGAAATTCAGCTTAACAGAACTTACAGTAACAGAACAGAGCAGGGTGTAATGTATTTCACACAACAATCATTAAACTTCAAGTGCAGAACAGAGCAGAAGCAGATTACAGAACTGGAGCAGTGGAGCTTACCTATTGACAGAGTCACAGAGCAGTAGCACTAGAGCAAAAGGGCGATGGGGAGGGCGACTAGGCGAGGGAGACGGCGCTGGAATGGCGAGTTCGACTGCGCGCAACGGCCGACCGGCGAGTTCGCGGGTGGCGGATCTGCTGTTCGGAGAGGATGACGGGCTGAGTTGGTTGAGTTGGTTTCTTCAGAGCTCAGACCGCTGGTGAGACGAAGAGGATGACGGGCTGGGTGAGTGAGGTGAGGGCGGCGGACTGGCGGAGGGCTGGTAGGGTTTCGCCGTTTCGCCGTTAGGGTTGGGGGGAATAGCCAAAAAGGGAGGGAAATTGGAACTGCAAACTGGGATTGGGTGGGGCGTGGGGGTGGTAGCCCGTAGGGCTTTTCTTTTTTTTTTTTTTTTAAATAAACCAAAACGACGTCGTTTTGGAAAAAGAATAAAAAAAAAAATTTCCTGAACCGGTCGGTTAACCAAAAACCGCCGGTTTTCCGGTTTTTATCAAAACCGGCCGGTTCAACTCGGTTCAAAACGGTTCTATTCCTTATCCGGTTACATCACTCAACCGGACCGGTTCTGGATCCGGTTCACCGGTTTTCTGGTCGAACCGGCCAGTCCGGTCCGGTTCTTACAACTATGGTTTATTAAGAACCGGCCGGTTACCGATCCGATCCGATCGACCGATTCTCAGCCGGTTCAGCGATTTTCGAACGGTTTGTAGATGGGCAGTTATTAGTAGCGGATCGGATCATTTTCATTGTCGGTTCTCGGTTTGACCGGTCAACCGGCTAATCCGGTCCAGTTTTTAGAATCATGGTTTGAGGTAGGAATTGGGGAACCCTATAACGACAACCCTTAATTTTTAATGAGTGCCGTATATTTCACCTTGCTAATTTTCTTTCCTTTGTTGGAGCAAAAAGACGTGTCATGGGGTTGTTTTTCACGGTTTTAATGGGTTGTAAAGTAAATTTTGTGTTGAAATGTGATACTGAGTTGAGGTGTTGTAGATTTCTTTGGTTCAGGGGAGGCTTACCCTTTCATAGCAGTGCAAGCTGAGATATTTTGAGCAAACTTTTCAATATTGATAAGTGGTAACTAAGAACTTTATTACACTCTTATGCTTTTTTAAGGAAAATTAAAGGGGGAAAAATAGAGAAGGGTCTATACAAAATATTGGCTTGAGAAAAAAAAAAGTATTTGTTTATTTATTTATACAGCCCTACATCACCAAACTATAGTCCTACTTCTCCTTATTATAGTAGATTATCTGCAGAGTATAGTTCCACATCACCATAGTATAGGTGAGTCATTCTTTGGATTCTTTTGATTGTTGAACTTTGCTAATGGATGCAGAAATGGAACTTGCCAACACTAAAATGAGGATGAGCCTTAACCTTGGTTCTCAATAGTAGCTTTTTGGGTAGTTGAAAATGGTCTAGTGACTTTGGTTATCAACTGCACACTTGTTTTGTTATAGTTCTTCACTCCAAGTAACTATGTGCCATATTATTTTGCAGCCCCTCATTTAGTCCAAGCAGGTAAGTTAAGAACAATAGTACAAATGTTCTCTCTATCTTTCTTTCTTTTCTTTTTTCTTGCTTTCTTATTGGTGCTAAAATTGCAAGAGGTTGCATTTCTTCTATTGTTTGACTAATTCACATTTTTGCATTTTACAAGTCTGGATTTCAGCCTAACTTCTCCACAGTTCAGGTATGCATCTATAGATATCATTATTTTAGTTGCCAAATATCTGGGCATGTCTATTAATTTTGCCATTCTGTTTCATCATTTGTAGTGCTTCAATGGAATACTCGCCAAGTTGACCTGGTTACTCACCGTCATCAACCAGCCAATACACTCCATAGACAAGTGCCAAGGATGAGGATGATAATACAACTATGAGGTAAACTCACACCTGAAAAAAATTAATATCTGTCATGCTTTCTATCTTTATTGGATGGAGTATTTGACAGTAAACATAATTATGAAAATCTTCACTAGGTATATAAGGTGATTCAATATTCACTTGATTCTATTTTGCTCGCATTGATTTAATAAATGTGCATTTCAAAATAAAAAATCTTTAAATAGTCTCTCATTTTTTTCAAAGAAAAAAATAGTACAAGAGGTGTTATTATTTTTAATGTAAAACTACTTTATACTAAAATAATAATTAAAGATATTTATTAAACAAATTTCATGAATAAAAAAATTACTATAATATCAAGTTTATAGCTTTTTAACATAAAACATTTGTACTCTCATTAGTTATCCTATTTTTCTAAAATATTTTCCAAACACAATAATGGCCAGATGTTTGGAAAATTGGAGGATATTTATTGTTGCTAGTATAAGAAATCGAGGGAAAAAGAAAGAAGGTTTTGATGTTGACATTCTTGCACTTTAACTTCCCTTGGGATTCATGGTTGCACAACAATAATAAGTGATAGCATTTGGTCCTAGCATTATTAGTAGAGTAATTAGCTATAAGTAGAAATGAATTAAATAATAGTTAGAAGACTTATGATGGATTATGATAAGAAATGAAATTTAAGTTTTACTTTCTTAAATTCTCTTTCAAATGCTTGGAATTTGTATTGGATTTTTAATTACTATATTTTAGGTGAAACTTATGAGTATGCTGTTAGCATTCAATAAATCATGAGTTTCTAAAGGTGCACAATTTATGAATGCAGACTACACATATTCTATGCCTTGAGTTTCTTAATTTTGTTGCTTATGTATTTCTGATTGCACTGCTAGCGACAGGTTAAGCATAGTCAGAATTTTGTAGTCGTCTTTCATTTTTTTTCTTTTTCATATTTTCCTTTGAAATCAATTAAGATTGGTTAGATCAATTTATGATGTCTTGTCTTTGTTTTCTTATCCTTGGGTTTTTTCGTTTCCGATTTAATAATATCGAATAACCAAGAAGATAGTTCTTAGCGATTTGGGATTTAGCGAGTAACAATGGAGGGGACCGAGGAGGTTTCATCTAATTTTCAGGAGAATGTCACTCCAGAGTAAGCATATCATCGTAATCTTGATGGAAAATGAAGTAAGAGTATTTTTTAGGACAACCTCTTGGCATCAAGTGTGTATTGCTATGGTAATGGATTGTTTCAGGTGGACGAGGACCCGATAGAAAATGAGACCTTTGTTGCAGAAACAGAATCCGTTCTTATTGGTGCTAGTCATTCAGACGATCAAAGAGATGTCATTGTTCTCGACGGAATAGGTTTGTTTGGTGCAATTGATTTTGATGCAATTGATTTTGATGCGTTGCGAGCTGAGGAGATTATGATGATAGAGTTTGTAGATTTGAAAACTGCTTATGACTTCTATAACGAGTACGGTCGAATTAAGGGGTTTTCCATACGGCGGTCGAAGGTAGGGCGCTGCAAGAAGGCAGGATCTGAGGGCGACATTATATGGCAAATTTTTGTATGCTCGCGACAAGGTGAACGAGATGCAAAGCATATTCACAGAAATGATAGGAAGATGGATCCTAGACCAGTAATGCGATGCGGGTGTAATGCGCGGATAAAAGTTCATGTTGACTCAAAGAACGGGAGATGGTACGTTGAGTTCTTCTCGGATGAACATAACCATGAAATGTTGGAGGCAAGGTTTAGGGGAATGATGCGGTCTCACCGGGCAATAAAAACGGGGGATTTACACCAGATTAATACTATGAGAAGCTCTGGCCTTCGAGTTCCGACAATATTTCGGGCTTTTGCAAACCAAAGTGGCGGATTCGAGATGGTTGGGTTTCAGGTGAAAGACATCTATAATGCAATTGATAAGCAAAGAAGAGTTGGAGCCAGCGACACGGATAATGCACTCAAGTATTTACAAATGTTGAAGAGTCGTGACCCCTGTATGTTTTGGAAGTATTCGTTTGATGAACAACGGAGGCTCCACAATATATTTTGGTGTGATGGCGCAAGTCAGTATGATTTCAATGTTTTCGGAGATGTTATGGGGTTTGATGCAACGTACGGGAGGAATAAGTACAAATGTCCCCTTGTGATATTCTCTGGTGTGGATCACCACATGCGCACTGTTGTGTTTGGATGTGCGGTTCTCTCAAAGGAAGGGGAGGAAAGCTATGTGTGGTTGCTTCGGGCATTTCTGGAGGCCATGAAAGGAAAGGCTCCTAAGTCCGTTATTACCGACGGTGATCAAGCCATGAAGAGTACAATCAAAGCTGTATTTCCAGAAGCACATCATAGATTGTGCAGCTGGCACTTGCTACGCAATGCGACCGCTCGAGTAGGTATTCCACGGTTTATGACCAAGTTTCGTCTTTGTTTAATAGGGGATTTGGAGGTCGATGACTTTGAAAATATATGGAATGATGCAGTTGAAGAATTTGGGTTGCAACAAAATTCATGGGTCAATGATATGTATGAAAAAAAATATGTGGTCAAATGCCCACATTAGGGGTAAGTTCTTTGCTGGGCTCAAGACATCATCAAGGTGTGAGGCGCTAAATATGCAAATAGGAAAGTTTATACACAACGGCTACAACTTGAGGGAATTTATTGAGCATTTCCAACAGTATTTAGAGTTCATGCGTAGGAGAGTAGTGGTAGCTGATTACAAATCTGCTTATGGAGATCCGGTTGTGAAAATAAGATTGGAGGAGTTAGAGCGGTTTGCAGCAACAGTATACACACGAGAGGTCTTTCTCTTATTTCGGGAGGTGTTATTATTAGCTAGCAATGTCAGAGTAGTTTCTTCGAAGAAGACAAGCACGTGTACATTGTTTGAGGTGGCCATGCATTGCAATGGTAGATCATGGAATGTTTCGTGGGGGGAGATAGATGATGAATTCAGATAGTCTTATACTGGTTAGAAATATGGTTATTATTCCAGATAGTCTTATACTGGGTCGTTGGACAAAGAAGGCAAAACAACCACCGATAAATAACCATGTTTTTAGTGGAGAGATTCCTGATGCAGCCTATATGAGTATGCATGCGGCAATGCTCGATGACTGTAGAGAATTGGTAAAGCTTTCTTGTAGTTACTTTGAGGATTACTTCGAGGTGAAGACCAAAATAGCTAATGAACGAGACGCGTTAAGAGAAAAGATCCGAAAAAGGTTGGCGACCACTGCTGAGGGCGGGGGCGATGATGCGTCCATACACGATCCTCCGAGAGCCAAACACAAAGGGTGTGGTCGTCATGTTGTGACGACTCATGAGAGGTACCGGCGTGTCCAACGCTGCAGAAAGTGTGGCAAGGCTAGCCGATGCTTTTGGATCATCGCACAACATGGACGAATCACAAGAAGCTGAGGCTTCACAACAGATGGAGTACGATGGTCTGAGCTTCTAAATGAGTTTGAAGAGGTATTACCTTATTTTACATTACTGTTTTATTATTGACTGAATTTCAATCCGTGCTCTGTGGTTGCTCATTCCACAATTATACACACCAAAGCCAAATGAGACAAGTTGCACAAGTCCTACAGCTTTATATTGTTATTAAAAAAATTAGATGAAGGAATTGTTTCATTACTATTGTCATTGAAATTGAAAATTCACTAATATATCAATTCAAAAGCTGATATCTTAGAAAAAATTGGAAAATAAAAGGTTCTTTTTTATCATTCTGTATAAGTATTAATATTTAGTTGGATACTCAATAGTAGGCAACAAGCTTTTATCTATTCCTGCCCAAACATAATGTTCGAAGTGAGAATTAGTACTTGACAGTTGCATGTTATGACTCTTTTGTACTATGATTCCAAATTATATGTTGCGTGAGATGTATTTCGGACATACTAAAGACGTTACGTTTTATAGCAATTGTGGAATATTTCGGGAATTCCCATTTAATTCGCTTAGCCTATCTTAACTTCTCGGGTAGGTTACTATTGTTGAGGTATTGGAGCTTGAGCCTTAATCGCGTTTTTGGATTCGAATCTTATCTTGTATTAGGTGTTATGGTCTATTACACAAATAAAAATAATTTTTTATTATGCTATTTAAAAATAGTATTTTTCCTCAATTTGTATCTCAAAACATAATTACATATTAGTGTGAATAAAATCATATTGATAGTTACAGAATTAAATCAAAATTAATTTTTTCAAACCAATTTAATTTTAATTTTAATTTTTAATGACAACGTTAATATTCTCAACAAATTATAATTTTGGAGACAAATATTTAATTTCAATTATATCAGACTCATGTTATTTCCAACTGTTGTAATCACTTTTTGAATACGATCGATGGACTTCTCCATCATAAAGTGCTGCTGCAAAATCTTCTCCAATAAAAAATACTTTATGGCTTATCCAATTTGTTAAATTATATATTTTGATTATTATGTATTTTTTTAATTCAAAATCCCTTTTTGATTCTCGAACACAATTTCTTAGTAGCATAGTTATTTTTAAATAATATATTTCTTTTTTTCGTATAAAAATATATATTGATTATTTATTATTCTTGCATTAAATTGATGTTATAAAATATTAAAAAAAAAATTCTAAACCCTAAATCCTAAACACTAAAAATTAAAACCTAAACGCTAAATTCTATAACCTAAATCCTAAATCCTAAACTCTAACTATCATTCATATAAACCTTTTTTAAATACATAAGTCATAAATTCTAAATTATAAACCCTACATTTTAGATACTACATATGTCATGAGTAATATAAATAATAAACATAAATTTTAGTAACTACATATGTAATACAAATAATAAAAATGTAGTTTTATTATTTAATTGATCATATTATTATTCGTAAAATTCTATTAATTAGGTAAATATAGTTCAACATTTAAATTTTTAATATATTTAAAAAGGAAAATATTTAAATTTATTTTCTAAAAAATATCAAGTGAACAAATTATTTTAGTAATCAAGTCTAAATGTCTAATCTACTAATTTTTTTTTTATCAATTTTTAAGGTTGCGTTTGTCTACAAACACATGACACTAAAATAGGGACACAAAGACACAAAATCGTATTTCACAGACGAGATATGAATAAAAATATTGTGTCGGGACATCCTGCATTAGTGTATTTTGTGTCTTATTTTAAAAGTCTTGTCTTATCCTCTTTTCAAAACCAAATAAAGCTAAGCCATTAGACCAATTTAATTACACTTAATTACTGAAATATCTTTGTTATATAATATCACGGTTAGATTAATATAGTAACTGAAGACAATTGAACTACACATATATTATTCACAATCTATGAAGCACAGATTCTCTCATGGTGCCGGCGTATCCGTGTCGGACACGAATCCGACGCCAACACGCGGTGGATACTTCAAATGAGTGTATCGGCGACATGTCTTCTTGCGGTGCAAAATTTTGGTGGATATGTCACGAATCCGAACGAGTCCGACTCGAGTCATATGTTCATGAGACGGATCTTTCTGCTGGACTGCAACTCTTCAATTAATTTTGTGATTTTATGGCCGATTAACCAATTTTTTTCTTTCTATTTTTAAAATATTATAAAATTAAAACAAATTAAAATTTAAATTTAAAAATAAGATAATTAATAAATCAAAACCTAAATCTATTTAATCAATAGTAGATTAAAATTTTTTATTTTTTTTAAATAATTGCATAATTTTAAGACTTTTTTATGCAACTATATTTACTCTTATATTTACAATATGATATTTTATTAATTTAATATATTATTTAAATTTTAATTCACAACGTATCCTAAACGTGTCGTATCCAATTTTTTTTATAAAAACAACGTATCGGCATATCTGTATCGTGTCGGGTCTGTGTCGTGTGTCGTATCGGTGCTTCCTAATTCACAATCTAATTTTAGTCATTTCAAAATTAAAAAAATAATACATTAATATTTTTAAAATTATTTTTAAAAAATTGTTATATGTTTTGGCTAAAATAAATGCTTTGATGAAACAATGTATATAATCAAGGATTATTATTATTATTATTATTATTATTATTATTATTATTATTATTATTATTATTATTATTATTATTATTATTATTATTATTATTATTATTATTATTATTATTATTACTTTTACTTGTCAGCTTTTTTTTTTCTTTAAAATTTGCTTTATAAGTTTTTTTCTCATAAAAGCGTAACTAGTAGCGTTAGAATTTTTGTTAATTATTGTCTAATATTAGTTCAAAATATTGGTTCTTTATACAAATGTCCATTAAAGGCCCAACTTACAAAAAGTTCATAAATTTAATCTTTTTTAATTGTATCTAATTAACATTGCTTTCGTTAATAACTGGGCCTTCTTTATAATTAATATAAACTATGGGTAAGAATATAAAAACGCATACTAACATGTATGATTGATCAGCAGCCACACATTTGGAATCAAATTAAAGTGTCCTTTAAGAACCACTTGATACTTTCACCACCATAACCAAAACCTCCAAAAATATCTTTAACACCAGAGTATATTGATCTTTATTCTTGGTTTTTTTTTTTTTTATATATAAATACAATGCAAAGCTTCATTGTTATTGTGAACTACTATTAGTTGAAGTATTTTTTTTATTTTCATTCTTTCATAAATAATGAAGCTGGGAATAAGCATTCCTCTGGAATTCTTCAACTTGGAAGACCCAATACGAGCTCTTTTGGTGTGCATTCTTTACACTTGTATTCAATTTTCGTATTTTAGTATAGTGTTTCCTTGTTTTGTACAGTTTTTTTTTGAATGATTTGGTTGATGCTTTTTTGGACTTAAACACTATTGTATTCAACTAGTGCAGAGTCTGCCCCTTGGGCAAGTCATGTACATAATCTACTTTATTTTATTTATAAATTATTTGCTTACAAAAAGACTAATATATATTTGTGGGAAGAATTAAATTACTTATTATATAGATAAATTAATTAGTTAATTTTTTTGTTATAAAAATTTGGCATAATTATATTTTTTAATACTTTAGTTAATATTAATTTACAAATTTTTTAGAAAATAATTTTTTTATTTTAGTAATTTTAAAAATACATTTTAACTAAATATATAAAAAAATAAATAAATAAAATTACTATTACGTATAATTAAAATTAACTATTGAAATTATTTTTTTATATATTAATAGACTATTAAGTAAAGATATCAACTATTGATAACTTAAATATTAAAAAAATGTTTTAATTAATACAAATTTAAAATTGCATCTAATTTAAAAAAGTGCTCTAATTTAAAAAAGTGCTCTAATTTACTGATAAAATAATGTAGTTATATTTTCTTTGATAACATCCATCAGACATACTTTTTTATGGGCGTGAATAATATTTATTAATATTTTATAAATACACACTATATTTATATTTAGATGATAATAAATATAAAATTATTAGTCCAGTAAAAGAAATTTGTTTTCTATCACTTCTAATTTAAAGTAATTTTTTTTAGCGACTTCTAATTTAAGATAGATAATATATGCTTAATTGATAACTTTTTAACAAAAGAGCAATATATTTTAACAAAAATTATTATTTGAATTTAAATTATCTTTTTTTTTACAAAGTAATTACCTAAAATGTTTCCAACTTTCATATAAAAAAATTACAAATTCGATAGATATTAATGTTTATACATAAAGGTATATTAATTAAAACAGTAAAATAGTAATAAAATCTTTTTAAAAAATATGGGACAATTATAAATGCCCTGAGTATTTTTTTTTTTGTATATATTCACAAGAGGTTGAAAATTATAAATGTCCAACTTTTATAACAAAATATCATGAAAATTAATGTCCCACACTAAATTTATGTTATTTCACAAACTATCATAACTAATCCATTATATAAAATGAATGAGATCTCAAAAAAAAAAAATTTAAAAAGATTTTAGTTTATATACAAATCATTACAATTGCATTTCATTAGTTGACCATACAAAGATAATTAATTACTAATAGAATATATTTTGACTTATTCAATTATTTCTTCCATTACATAAAAGACAACATTATAAACACAATAGTTAACTTGAGTTGTATCTAAATAAAAAAATATAACACTTAACTACTTAAGAACCTCAGCCTCTTTTATGTTATAAATAATGCAGTATTAAAGTTATTCACAAAGTGAAGGCAACAAACATCACACTAATAAGTACAACTTTAAAGTTAAATTCAAACTAAATATAACAATATAGTCATAATAAATTGATAGCTTAAATTAAGTGGATATTTACCAACATCTCTAAAATTTACATCAGGGCTAAAAGCATATTAAACCCACTAAAGTGTTGATTTGAATTGGTTTTTTTAGTTAAAAAAAATATTTAAAAAAAATAAAATACTTTTATATACAAATCATTATTCTCAACTGGTAAATCCTAAATTTTATATCGTTAAGCTAACTACCATAAATAAGATTTACTTCTTAGTATATTTAATTATTAAATATATATTTTTAATAATAAAAAATTAACATTATATACTTATATATTAACTTAATATACAGTAAATACTAATTTATATAATACTAATTTATATAATGTTTGTAAAAAAATATAAATATTAAGTGCACCATAAAAGTTAGATTCGGTGACTTAGTTAAAAATTAGTTAAATATTATCAATGAAGCAAATAATTTATCTAAAAGATATTGAGTGCATAATATTGAAACAATGAAAATTGAATTTTGTAATTTAGTTAAAAAATTAATTAAATTGTATTGACAACACAAATAATTTATCTATAAAATTATTAATATAATAAAAATAATTAGTCTAAATACTTAAACACTTTCATTTAAATCTTAATGAATATGTCGCAAGCGCTAATTCTAATAAGGTGGAAATTCAGGTGCAGTCGACTTCACGTGAAGTTGATAATTGAGAGCGGTTAGATGATTTGACTGATTTAATTAAATTTTTATCTAAGGGTTCTCAACTATCAATTTTACGTAAAGTTGACTACAACTGAGTTTGCACCTTCTAATAATCTATCATCAAACATCTAAACTTAATTTTTTCTCAATTTTTTTTAATTGGTGAACTCAAAAGTTTTCATTCGCTAAACTAACCACCGTAAATACTAATGAAACTTGCTTCTTATTATATATATAATTTTTAATTATATACTCCATTGGTAAAAAATTAACACTTTATATTTATATTTCAAGTTAATGTACAAAAAAAAATACAAATAGTATTTACACTATGAAAATTAGATTTAGTGATTTAGGTAAAAAATTAATTAAATCATATTGACAATACAAAATTTATCTACAAAATTATTAATATAATAAAAATATTATAAATTAATAAAAATCATTTATAACTTTTTCAAAAATATATATTCTAAAAAAACTTCAAAACAAAAAAAAAGGAATAATTTAATATTAAATTATTTAGACAATTTCAATCAACAACAACAACTACAAAGCCTTCTCCCACTAAGTGGGGTCGGCTACATGAATCAAACGACGCCATTGTGCTCTGTCATGTATCATGTCTACAGAGAGACCATTTACATATAGATCTCGTTTGACCACCTCATGGATGGTCTTCTTAGGTCTTTCTCTGCCTTTCGCCCCTTATCCATCTTCCATCTCATCCACCCTCCTGACTGGATGTTCTATCGGTCTTCTTCTCACATGTCCAAACCACCTAAGACGCGATTCAACAATCTTTTCCACAATGGGTGCTACTCAAACTCTCTCCCTTATATCTTCATTCCTTATTTTATCCAATCGCGTATGACCACTCATTCATCTCAACATCTTCATCTCTGCCACACTTAGCTTATGTTTGTGCTCTCTTTTAGCCGTCCAACACTCCGTACCATAAAACATAAATACTAATGGTGCAACCTCATAATCTAGTATTTGTATTTCTTTCTAAAAGGTATATATCTCCAAAAACTATGAGATCCTCGTCAATGCAATTTTTAAAGGTGAACTAAAAGATCATGATCATGGAAAACAAAACAACTTATGACTTATGAGAATACAGCAGAAAAGAATGACACGAAGTGAATCAACAACACCAAAGCCATTCAATTGCCACCAACTCTTCGTTCAAAGATCAATCAAGTCACTTAAAATGGGAAGAAGCACAAATGCATTTGAACCTTTGCCACCCCTGAACCATATTTTGAAATTTGAACCGAAGTAATAACATAACTTTCTAATTTCACAATACAATAAATCCTGTTTCTTATTATAGAGTCAGAAAATGTCCATTGAAAGGAAATTTTCACATAAACATTTTAAAGCATATGTCCAAGTATATGATTTTTATTATCTGGTCATATTACAATCAAACATTAAATTTAAAGGTGTTATTATACTCCTTTTCAACCATTTAAAAAAGGATAAAATATTAAATTGGTCATCTACATTTGAGCGTAATACTGTTTAAAGTTTAAAGTGTTTTATTTAAATCCAAAAAAGTTTTATTTAACTTCAATGTAGTTCCATTGTGAGGTCAAAGTTAAATAATTAACAGAATATCCTACATGACAGCAATATAAGAACAATGTCGATAATTTGAAAGTTCTAGAGACACAAAAAATGCATCAATATATTTATTTATCATTCTTCTTACAATTCAAATAAAATATTTTTCATAGAACTAAAGAAAATGATAAATAAATATATTGATGCATCTACAATTTTGTGTCTCTGAAACTTGTATTTATTCTCCAAATTATTTATCTTGTTCTTGTATTGCTGTTACATAGGATATTCTGTTAATTATTTAACTTTGACAAAATCAACTGGTAAGAATAGATAACCTTAGCTTGTGGCAGGATCATATGCACCTTTAAAAAGTTTGAGAAAAATTGAATTAAAAGGAAAAAAAATGGTAAAAGACTAAGACTAATACTAAAACTGTATCGTCGGGAAGAAACACTTGTAATCTTCAAACTTGATAGGAAGAAATACAATATTTTTGTGAAGTCATAGATTCACACTATGAAATACAGACATTTCGCTAAATTACTGTGTTTGCGTGTCGGACATATTTCAAACACGACATTCGTCTGATACGCATGACTACCCTGTCCAACTGTGTCTTAATAAAAAATTTTAAAAAAAATTTACAGACATATTTGGATACACCTAAATACTATAGTGTGTCCAGATAAATAAAACAGAAAAAAAATGTAAGAGAATTGAACGGTAACAATTGAGACGAATAAATAAAACCGAAAAAAGAATGGAAGAGAATTGAATCGGATATATGCAGGCACGGATCTACGTGTAATGAAGAGGGAGCATTTGCCCCCATAAAATTTTTAAAATTTTTGGCGTTAGCTTGCATATGCAACGATAGAGGCTTGAGTTTCGGCCACCTTTTGCAACGTAGATGTTCTTAACAACTATACTCATGTCCTCTTCTACCCTACTTTTGTTAACGAGGTGACCATTCGGGAGGTCATTGAAGATGCTGGTTTTGAAGCCACTGTAGACGGAGACCAATGAGAGAAATGTTCAGGTACGTCGGATGTACATTAAAAGAATGACTTGCACCTCTTGTTTCTCCATGGTTGAATCTTTTTCCCTGCCTCCATGCATGTGTTACCATTGATTTTTTTTTATTCCGTAAATGTGCTGGATGTTCGCTAAGTATGGAGATGGTTATTTTAATTCTTAATTGGATAGTTATTATGTTCGATTCAGTTAAAGTATATACGATTAACAAATAATGGATGATCATTTCACTAGATAGGTAGATAATTATTTTAATGACTACGTGGATAGTTATTTGATGGTCGGTGGGAGAGTTTCTAACGCCGAAGAGGTGAGATAATTGATGAGGGTTAGATAGTAGACAATTTAGGAAAGGGAGGATGTTTGGATAAATTCCTTTAGTAATTTAGTAATTCAGGGTTGAGATAATTAATTTAATAAAATAACTATTTAGATTTTTTTTTGTATTAGCCCAAATTCAAAACTCATGCTACATTTTGTTAAAATTTTTTATTATCTTCATAGCAGAGTTGCAATAAAAATGATGTTTTCTACAAATTTAGTGACTCTTCACCAAAATAATTCTATTTTTTAATGGTTGTCATTCTATTAAAATTTTAATATCAAGTAAAGCAGACATAATAAATAAATACAATCCATTCAATGATGTATGGTATTATTTTGAGGATTCGACAAATAAATAAATATAATGAAATAGGTAGATGGCTTGCCCAATTATGAGAGAAGTTTAAAACATTTTACTTGCTTGTTTTGAGATACAAGTTGAGCACTCTTCTTTCTTAATGTGTTTCTCTTTTCATTATTTTGTTTCCTTTGGCACACGCAGCAACATCTCTATTGATTGTTGTTCTAATTTGTGCGTGCTAAAAATATAAACAAAATATAACAAAAAAGAAACAAATAACAAAGAGAATTAGAGTGCCATGAAGCAATAGTTCAAATAACATAGTCTCCTCGTACTCAATTAAGAAGTTAGGGGTTCGAATCTCTATATCTTCGATAAAAAAATAAAAAAAAAAAAAGAAAGAAAGAGGAATAGAGGATCACAATTCACAGGAATTGTAATGGGGAGAAGAATCAAACATTATTATTATTATTATTATTATTATTATTAGAAAAAAAAAAAAAAAAAGAGAAGTGAAGGTGGCGCTCATGACTGATGAGTGGTGAGTAGAGAGAGGCTCTCACAGAAACTGTAGAAGCATACACAGAGAGAGAGATCTCAAGCATGAAGAACAGCAACGACGACGACAATAAGCAGCAAAACGAAGACTCTGCTGCCTCCGTAGATTCCCGATTCAACCAGACTCTCAGAAATGTTCAAGGGTATTATTCTCTCTCGATCTCCATAATTTCGCTTCTTCTTCTCGGGATTCAGATCACGATTTCTCATCGATCAAACTCTACGTGATCTGTGCTTAATTTTTGTTCTCACCTCAGAAATTCGTTTAATTCTGTTCTATTATCGAATTTTGTATTCGTAAATGCACTTAGATATCACGGATTTACAGAATTAGGATCTTGTGTTCTTCATTTCCTCGTATATAGTGTGTTGATTTATTGATAGTTTAACTCCTTTTACGTTTTCCTTAGAAAATTTATATATCTGGTTTCACCTACAGGGGAAGCTTATAGGATGTAGCTTAGATACGAATATATTGATGGAAGTTTGTGTTGTTTCTTTGTCAAGGTTACTCAAGGGTCGTAGCATTCCTGGTAAGATATTACTAAGCCAGAGGGTAGACCTGCCAGATACCCCAAATTCATATTCGCCGCCTTCTTATGAAAGGAGCTCACCATTAAGTGATACCGGCACAAGTGATCACACACCTGAGACACTAGAGGTCATTTTTGTGTCTATATTTCATAGTTATATTGCCTCTATCAATTTCACTTCATGGATCATGGATGAGTAGCACTTAACCCGTGAAAGTTCTACTCGAAATATAGGAGGAAGTTCGTAGTACAAGTAAACCAATTGCTTCTCCTAATGAGAATGTGTTAAAATTATCAACTTTACGCATAGAGAACCCGTCTGAAGAAGTGCGGAAATCTTCCGTGAGTGCTAGAGCTACGGATTCTGCAAGAGTGATGAAATTCAATAAGGTGCTCTCCGAGACAATGGTTATATTAGGTATCTTAATTTACATATTTATTTTCTTTCATGCCATTTATTTCTGTTGTCTTTCTTACTCCTGTATATGGGCAAATCCAGTTATGGAAGAATCATCTGTAATTGTAAGCTGCTTACTTTAAATCTATATTGTAGATAAGTTGCGTGAGTTAGCTTGGAGTGGTGTTCCAGATTACATGCGTCCTACAGTATGGAGACTTCTCTTGGTAGGCTTACAATCTTAAGCTCTTTCTTGTGCTCAAGCTCATGCTTTCATGATAGCCATTAGCCATATCAACCATAAGATGCATGATATCAATAAAAGTTTGGTGTTTAGTTCAGAATGTGCTAGGATATGAACGGGGATTTTTATTCATAGCTGAAATTAGTACTAAGATCAAAATTATTTAAAACAAGACCGCACTGAAGCATTTAGAAAAGAAACTTGTGGATTATTTACCCTATATATTAAATTGTTAAGTTAATAGATCAACATTATTTGACCTCCTGTAAGTCTGTAACAATATGCATAGTTTCTCATCTTCTTGGAAATTTAAAGATTACTGACAACAGGGATATGCACCACCTAATTCAGATAGAAGGGATGGGGTTTTGAGGAGGAAGCGCCTAGAGTATCTTGATTGTGTTTCGCAGTATTATGATATTCCTGAGACAGTTCGCTCAGATGATGAGATCAACATGCTCCGCCAGGTATTATCTGTTATAACTTAATAACATATTTCCAACTTGATTATTGGTGAAAATAAGTTTCTTCTTCTTTCTAACACTTTGCTTCGTGTATTTGTAGATTGCGGTAGATTGTCCTAGAACCGTACCTGATGTTCCATTCTTCCAGCAACAGCAAGTCCAGAAGTCACTCGAGCGTATTCTTTACACATGGTTAGATATTTTCAGTACTCTATTTTGTGGCACAGATATTTTCTTACTTTCTGTTTTTTAAAAGAAGAAATACATATAGCTACCCTTCATATATATGTTCCATTTATTATGCAGAATTATAATCTTGATTAACACTGTTATCAGATTCCATTCTAGTGGGAATTAACATGTGAAGAAGCCTATATGTATACTTCAGAAGGTGTTGGGAATACTTGCTCTGTTCCAGAGTACCTTTACTCTGATTATCAGTTCAGAGCAATAGCTTACTTAGGAAAAGTATATAGGAAAAAGAACCTACAACCAGAATAGATCTTTCTGTTTTAGGCTCTTATTTTTCCGATTTTAAGTATATCAAACTTTTTCCCTGGTTGATACTCCGGATCATACTTTGTTTTGACTAATTTTTTAATGCTAATTTTTTTTGTATTATTATTATAGTCATTTACTTATATGACTTATTGTTCTTCTGCCAGGGCTATTCGGCATCCTGCCAGTGGATATGTACAGGGGATAAATGATCTTGTTACACCATTTCTAGTCGTTTTCCTATCAGAACACTTGCAAGGGGGTATCGATAATTGGTCAATGTCTGATCTATCTGCAGAGAAAATTTCTAATATAGAGGCTGATTGCTATTGGTGCTTGTCAAAATTACTGGATGGTATGCAAGACCATTACACATTTGCTCAACCAGGAATTCAGAGGCTTGTTTTTAAGTTGAAGGAATTGGTCAGGAGGATTGATGGTAAGCTTTTCTTCGGACTCATTAATTTTTCCATAATATCTGTGTATAATTACACAAACTTAATGCCTCATCATCGCACGTGGTTTGTATCTGTATTATTTCGCCATGCCTCTAAAATAGTAATACAATCTCATACGTCCTGGTGAAACTTTTGAACCGTGCCAGAGCCTGTTTCAAACCACATGGAGCTTCAGGGACTAGAATTTCTTCAGTTTGCTTTCCGCTGGTTCAACTGCCTGCTAATCCGCGAGGTTTACTCCGAGAACTACTATTTTGTCTTTATAAGTGCTTATTGATTATGAAAAGCTTCGTAAATGAATCTTAAAGTGATTTAATATCAAGTCCCAAGCACTTCGAAGTCTGATGGTGAAAAACTAAAATTAATAAACTACACAAATTTTGCATGATTTAACGATTTTGCCTAATCTGATATCTGATTTATGTAACCAGATACCCTTCCATCTTGTCACACGCCTCTGGGACACGTATCTAGCTGAAGGAGATGCCTTACCAGATTTCCTTGTGTATATATTTGCCAGTTTTCTTCTAACGGTGAGATGCCATGCTTTGGCCTTTTCTTATAAAATCAAATTCTAACTAAATGCGGACCCAGCATAATAATTTATGTCCATCAATTAATTTCTTCGTGCATGTTTATTAGCTTGGTACACCAGCATAATATGCATCCTTTTTCCACATTTTTCATAGTTTAATATGGTTAAGATAATATTCTCTGTTATGGTTTTCTCAGTGGTCAGACAAGCTGAAAAAGCTTGATTTCCAGGAGTTGGTAATGTTCCTTCAACACCTTCCAACTCACAGCTGGTCTCACCAGGAGCTCGAGATGGTGCTTTCCCGTGCATTTATGTGGCACAGCATGTTCAACAACTCTCCGAGCCATTTAGCCACTTGATCAAGCAATTGTGATTTTTCTGTATCTAGTTTTTTCTCCAAGAGTCCTTTTGTCCTTTTTTTGTGTGGTTTGATCTTATTGATGAACTATGTTTATAACCAATTTTTACCTGTATCTTGTAAAGGAGAGAAAAAATAAATAGGAGGCAGAGAGAGACTATTTGTTGTACTAATTTTTTTACATACATACATTCTACTACTAATATTCGGCAACTAATGGCAATTAGAATTCATTTCCGCAGCAGAAAAATTATTCAAGTCACCGATTTCATATTTTAGTATATTAATGGTCACTTATTGATTATAAGACACAGCAGTACAATACATAGAAACTATGAGTTAGTTGATTCTCAGGATTTGATTCAAATTGAACAAATTGAAACCAGCATTTCAACAATGCTGCATTGTTGCACAGCACACTCCAACAAGAAGCAGCCGCCAGCCTTCCATCCAAAGCTGGAAAATTTCATGCTTCTGCGATATGGAGTGATCTCTTTTTTGCCTATAGACAAAAATGCAAAATTAATACAAACACAATTCTATACAACAAAATACGTACGATTGAAGATTGAATATTGATCTTACATGTTTCTGTTTGTGCTCCACTTCTTGAATGAACTTATCAGGATAGTCCACAAACTGAAAACACTCTTCTTTCAAAGCCTCCGCCATCTCTTTATCTCCAACCTTCTCAAGGTTCCTAATTAGTATCATGAATGTCAACCTATCTGGCTTACACCCCAATTCCTTCATGGAACTGTATATCTCCATGGCCTTCTCCATCATCCCCACCTGTATATACGCTCCAATCATCTCCGTATGCATCCTCGTATCCGGTCTCAACCCTCTCTCCATCACTCCACAGAATATCCCCTCAGCCTCCTCAATCATCTTCCTCCTCCCCAAAAACATTATCATATCAGAGTACAATGATAACATCGTACCATACCCTTCCTCCTCACGAATTAACTCAAAAACCTACACAATAGTATTTATCTCAGAAACATTATCCAAACATAACCTAACATAACACAAAAGAGTATAGTACTAGTATATTAGTATTAGTTACCTTGAGGGATAAATCCAAGTAGTTTTGTCGCTGCAACTCAGATAACACATCTAAAACATCGTCCTTTAAAAGCCTAGTGAACCTTTCTTTCAGAATTTGATCTATTTTCTGCGGTGAAGATTTTGCTAGCTTAAGTGCTTGAATCACTTGAATCGCTTCTTTTGATATGACCTTAGAAGGTGGCTTCTTCTTGTAGCTAGCACGAAGACCGCAATTAATCTTAATCCTCCTCTCATTACTCTTTATCCTTACGCTAATCTTCGATAAACACGGTAAAGTTATAGGCTTGAAACGGTGAATCGCAGAACCCTCGAAACTCCATTGAACTAACGAAGGTCTGGCTGTTATTATCATATTCAAACACTGAAAGGGTTCACACCTACACAAAACGAAGATGATAAAATAAAAATGGGCCGTGTTGGGCTTTACATATAGGCCCGTTTTCGATCATAGGCCCAATAACAAAACAACAAGTACGCGAGAGTGGAGAATCGAGTTGAGATTTTTTTTTTTTTTTGAGGGAATGGGGTTATCGGCTTCGAAGCGAGTGAAGAGTTCGTTATCGAACTCGCCCGAGTTTGACTCGGCCTGCGACTCAACGTTCTCGCACTGCCTCGATCTGACTGAGCACGCGTTCCCGGGAGTGTTGCCTTACCAACTCAACAGCGCCGCCGAGCATCTCCACGGCCAGCTGTCCACTCACGCGCTCATCCAGAGGTGGGTCGACGCGCCACCAGATCGTTCCCAGGTTGACTCCGCGCTGCGCCGCGTCACAAACCGATCCTCGTCGAAGTCCGGCGATGAAATTCTTGGACCTGTGATGTTCAAGGATTGGGCTCTGGAGCTGTACACTGATGCTGTGCTGTCCGGCGCCGGAAAAGCGCTTCTGCTGCGGGTTCCCGTCGGCGTAGCTGGTATCGCCGGAGTCGGAGCCGTCACTCACGCCGGAGGACAAGTGGTTGGGACTGCTGTTGGGGCCTACTCGCTTGGTGTTGCAGTCTCTATTTTCCTTGCTTTATCTGCATAATTAAATCATAATTGTATATATTATTATTATTGTAAAATTTTTATTGTGGTTTCTATTGTATGTGAATATTATTGCGCTAAACAATAAAAATATAAATGTGCGCTTACTGCCTTTTCACTTTTTATTTTTTATAGAATAATATCCCAAATAGGTTCTCAAAAAATTTACGATGGAATAAATTTGTTCTTAATAAAATTTAACTAAAATTTTGTCACTAATATTTTTAGTTATAAATTAGATACGTCTTCGTGGTAGTTTGATTTAGTCAAGACGTCCTACGTTAAAATCATAATTGTATATATTATTATTATTGTAAATTTTTTTATTGTAGTTTCTATTGTATTTTGTATGTGAATATTATTGAGCTAAACAATAAAAATATAATGTGCGCTTGTCTTTTCACTTTTTATTTTTTATATTATGGCAAAAATGATTATTCAATAGAATGGTGAATTTAAGCAGTTAAGAATTGATAAATTATTGGGGGTAAAAACTTTATTTTTATAGTGTTTTATACTTTTATGTTTTAAAATTTTCGAACTACATCTATTAAAACATTTAAATTGTTCAGCGGCCAGATATATACTTGCAAATCTTTTTGTTTCATTTTTACTTTCAAAATAATAATAATAATAATAATAATAATAATAAATTTAAAAACAGAAAACTTCATACTTTGTTTGCTACTTGGCCTTCAATGCAACTTAGCTATTTACAGCTCAAAATCAATGAAATATAGTTTTTAAGTAGTGGTGAACACGGATTGGTTTGGTTCGGGTTTAAGGTAAAATAAGAATCGAATCGATTAAATTGTAATTAATTTGGTTTTGTTTGAATTTACGCTTTTTTGTGCATTTACCCGAATCAAACCAAACCGATTAAGAATGAATTGATTCGGTTCGGATAATTGGATACCCGATGACTTTAAAATTCATAAAAAATCAAATTTTTATATTAAAAATTCAACAAATACAATAAACATGTAACATCAATAGAAATAATTCAAATATGTTAAACACTAAATATATTAAAAACTAAACTTATTAAAATTTAAACATATTAATAGTGAATAATCTTTATCTAATGGAAATACAAAATTGCAATAGAAAACTCACTAAAATTCATATATTTAATTAATATATGATCGGGTTCACGGGTCAGTTCGGGTTTCACACCCCCAAAATCGATACCCGAACCAATCACTAGCAAATGTCATCGGTTTGGTTCGAGTTAGACGCAATTACCCGTTGATTTCATAACGAATTTAATTTGTTTGGTTCGGATTCGGACGGGTAATCGGGTACCCGCTACCCGTGCTCGCCCCTATTTTCAAGTGTTCATAGACATTTGGTCATATTTTGTGTTTTAAATAAACTGTCTCTTTAAAGACTTTGTCACATATAACACTAATAAATTACGAGTTAATAGCCAAAATCGTTCTTAAAATATACTTAGATATCTATTTTCATTTCCGAAAGATAATTAATCTGGTCGCGTTAGTCCTTCCGTCATCTCCTGCGTCATTGACATGATCTGTTAACTGCTAGCGTGGCCCTTGCTTAGGTACCATTTTGTTGCTAATAAGATAAGTTTATTAAATCAATTCAAATCGTTCCCTAAGTCGATAAATCCTAATCCCAAATTCAAAGAATCGAACCTTACCTCTATAGCAAATTCCATATTCCCAGGTTGTCTCTGTTACCGCCCGCGTCACTGCTTACACCTTCAACATCGCCATCGTCTGCGCGGTAGATTTATTAGTATTTGTGGTAGGAATTAAGAATTGAGGATTAATTAGTATGTTGGATCTGCGAAACGAAGGCAATTATTGGCCAAATTAGCAATGAGACCTTGAAATCTAAAGATCCAGCAGCAGCAGGAACCCTCGAAACCAGAATCACAATGACAATGTAGAATTAGTAGGTAAGAATTCATAAATTTGAGAAATAAGAAGCGAAGCAATGGTGAAGCATACACAAGTATAGATGGGAATACCAAAGAAGTGATGGCCGCTGATGTTAGTGGCAATCTTGTCTCTCTTCATTGCCATGTTTTCTTCATTAGACCCACTATCGTTGTCGACAACAACCACTTCGTAGACCAAGACAATCAATTTTGCTCCTCTCTCCAACTCATAAACGCTCCCTTTCCCCTTCATTTCATGAAGTTCAAGCTCATTCTCATGGTTTTCCACAAGCTCTCCCTTTCAAGTACGATCTTCGTCTTTTTTAATTTTTTCCCTTCGCCAATTGAATTCAGAGAGGAAAAGAAATGTTTTTTTGTTTTGTTTTTGTTGTTGTTCAGGTGGTCCTTTGTTACTGATGGAGTTGACTTTTCTGCTGAGGGGAGTTGGTATTGATGTTTGGATCATAAATCAAAAGCCTCCAGAACTTGACCAAGTCATTGCCGTTCTGAAGGAGAAAGTTTTTCTTGTTCTTTTTTTTAGATTTGGGATTATGGTTCATGAACTTAGAGACTGATTTAAATTGATCTAATAAATTTATTTTATCAGCAATAAGAAGATGACGAAAGAATTAATGCAACTAAATTAGTTATTATTTTAGGACGAATTTAATTAATTTTATCTTTTGAAAATGAAAATGAAAATCAAAATATTGTTTAGAGACAATTTTAACTATTTACTCAATAAATTACTGGTTTAATTTTTCTTTAGTTTGTAATACATATTTTCCACTCAACACGTAATGCATTACGTGGTAATAGTAAATTAGTAATTGACAAATCACTAGTCAAGGTCCTCTTAATACTATATAAATTAATAAAAATATTTTTTGTACATTAAAATTAGTCATTAAAATCAACTACCAACGTATTTATGTATAAATACATATATAGTTTAATTTATTTTTAATATGTATTTATATTCTAATATGTATTTTATAATGATAACTAATTTTAATAGCTAATTTTAATATACACGTAGCATAATATACTTCCACCACAAGTACCTGCAGTTATGATATATCTATGCCTAATTAGTAATTAGCGTTAATGCAACTAGATAGATAGCTAATAATAATAATGAATTACAGAGACAGATTTTTGAGGATGATTATTATTGTAAAAAATAACAGTAGAAATGATATTTTTTTGTTTTCTATATTTTTTATGTAATTTTAAAATAAAAATATTAAAAATAAAGTTAAAAAAAATACAGACCAAACACGATATAATATCTGTATTTATTTTTATATATGACAAAATACATAATAATTATATTATATTAATATCTATTATATGTTATGATCAATTCCACCCACTTATGAACTTTTCTCTGAAAGCTGTGTAAAAATAATTAGTATATATCTTCTTTTTTCTCATATATATTCATGATCTATGTTCCTGTTGTATTAATAAAAAAATAATATTATATGATTAATAAATATTTTTTTTTATTTAATTAATAATATTTATATTTATATTTAGAGTATTTTATATACAATAAATATATATTTTATATTTAAATTTTTTAAAATTTATACACATAAATTAATAAAAATTCTTTAATAAAAATAATTTAATATTTATATTAACTAAATAATAATTAAAAACACTAAAAGTTGCTATCCTCTAAAAATTTTTCATTAATAAATATGTCAAGGAAAGGAAAGCTCTATAAAAGTTCCGACTTGCTTTATATATAATTGGGCTTTGGCTTGTCAAATTTCTAAACTCTAATAGGTAACTTAATTAGACACGTATTTAAAATTAGGAAAAAAAAAGTTACATTTATTTGTGTGCCTATAAGACGATAAAAAATATTTTAGCAAATAATAAAAATTAATTTAAAATTATCTTATTTTATATTTATTAATTATTATTGAACTAATTAAATAATATTAATTATAATATATATATATATATATATATATATATATATCAAATTATAGATATTAAATTAAATACGATAACTTTTGATTATTGTTTGTCTGATATTATCTTAATACTATATATCCATCGTTATGGACTATTGATGAGTGTTCTTAGTTATGCCATTATTAGATTGAGTAAAAGTTCACTCAATATGGGTGCTTAACAAAACAAAAAGCACCATTTCTTAAATGTTGGAGTTTATTAATTTATTTTAATATATATTATATTTTAATATATAATTTATATTAATAATTAATTTGATTGTATATTTAGTATAATTATATTTTTAAATGATTCAAAGAAGAAGCTCACAAAGAATAGAGAGCAGCAGCCGGAAAAAAAATAAAGAATTAAATTATTAAATTGCCTCCCTGAAAAGCATACAACAAATTTATTAAGAAGAAAGTAAACTTGCATGAAAATAAATAAGCTTACAATAAGATGTAAAATTTAAAATTTTAAATATTGTAGCTCCCACATGAATTGACTGGGCCTTTCGTTTTCCACCAATTTAAATGGTAGCTAAATTATATACAAGTATACAACTCATGTCTTTTCAATCATGAATTAAAAAAAAATGCATTCTATAGAATTCATAAAACTATAGAACCAAATATATATAAAATTGCCAAATACAATAATATTCACGTTTCTTATCCATTACATCTTTTAAGATCACCATAAAACCTTACGTAATTTTTGTCCGCGAAAAAATATAATCATTTATATTATATTATTTTATTAATTAAAATTTTTAGAAAAATATGGTATTATAATATGATTTTTTTTAAATATATCAGATATATCTATATTCTAATAATTTTAACTGTTAATTTTAATTATAAAAATATATATAATATATTAATTATTAAAATTAACCGTTAATAAAATTACTAAAATATTGATATTTTAAGTACATTCAAAAACATTTTTATAATATGATATTAGAGTTCTATACTTAATTAAAAGATATAGAATTTTATTTTTAGTAAATTTAAAAAATAAAAAAGTATAAAACAATTATAAAAAAATAAAGTATATGCAAAAATTAAATAAACCAAAAAATTCTCTTATTAAAAAAAATTTAAAAATATAACTATTTATATTATTTTTGTCTATCAATTTAAATCTTTTTAAAAAAAATAATATCATGACATTTTCAAGTCAAATCTCAATGTTTTCATTTGCCCTTTCCTTCTTTGGTTATCTGAATACTAATAAGAATATATACATATTCAACCTTTTCTCATCATATATATATATATATATATATATATGTATGTTGTCTCATCCTAGCCTCTCTACCTTCCCTTCACCACATGTTGCCTCCTCATAATTAAAATTGTCAAATTCAAAGACAACTTTGATATGTTAATACTAAAAGTTTTTGGTAAATTAAAAGAACTATATTGAATGAAATAATCATGTGAATCAAATAAAAATAACCAGTGCAAGGATCCATAACTTCATAAAGTAGGGTTGGCTTATCTTTTTTTGGTACAAGTTTTTGTTGCCATTGTTGACTTGTTATGCTCCTCATTAATGAGAGTTATTACAGGGTCAATTAATAAATGGATGAGAATTATAGTTATTAGATGAACTGACCTTTTACTATTAGACTTTCTATTTGTGTAATCTTTTGTATCTCATTCGTTGGGAATTATTTTAGGATTCACTACTTATATACAATTATACACTAAGTAAAAATAAATAACTTTAAGATTGTATCTTAATTTTATTTGCGTTTAAACTCTTCAATTAAAATATTATTTTTACAATAAATTTTTCAATTTGATTCAATTCGATTCGATTTGAAAAAAAAAAAACTTTCACTCAAATACATTTAGTTTTTTCACATTTCACAATGTAAAATATTATTTATGTATTATTAATAAATTAAATTATTAATTTAATAACTTTAAATATTTGTAGGGAAAAAAACTGTGTTCAAATCATTATCTCGTTTATTATTGTAACAAAATGATAAAGGAATAACATCGTACCAAAATCAAATTAAGCCATAAAATAATTATGTTATTTATTGTTGGACCACTGTTAAAAAAATTTAAAAAAATGATCAAGTGAATTAATATAAAATCAAAAAACACTATTTTATTTTTATTTATATATAAAAGATACAATCGAGGATTACTAATGAAGAGGGTAATCCATTATTATTATGACTAATTATAGCATCGTTATTAATTTTTTTCTTCCAACCTCATAATCAAATTATATTCCAATTTCCAAAAAGCATAGAACATAAGAGTACTAAAAGAGTACTATAATTAAATACAAAAGGAGTACTAAAAGAGTACTAAATTTTAACACTTAAATTTAATTTTTAAAAAAAAATCATAATCAAAGAATGTTAAAATAATATAATTTTAAATGATATAAATTTTTTTAAGTAATTTTTATCTAAATATAATTTTAAATAATATAATCTAAATAACGTTTATTTTATTATACAAAATTAATAAATATAAATCATGTTAATACCAACTCTCTTCTTATCAAAATCAACGATTCAGTATTGCATTTTTTTTTTGCTGTTGCCCTACCCATCCTCACATTAGATCTTTATTGCTATTGAATGAGTGGGGTGCCGGAAGAAGGGCAATGATGAGTGGGGTGCCGGAAGAAGGGCAATGAAAGATGAAGTGGGTGCTGTAAGAGGAGGTAGGAAGGATAAGATCCTGTTGCGAAAAAAAAAAAAATTATTTGGCAGATAGTGATAGATCGATGGAAGGAAAAGAGTGATATATTTCCGAAGCAGAAAATATGAAATAATCAGAGTAGACAAGCATGCAGGAATTTGGAATTTATGTGAATTTCAATGAGAGTTAATCCGAACGTGATTTTAATAAGATTCAAAACAGGAAGGTCTATGGAATCTGTGATTTTAATAATCACAAATCTAACTAGTGAAAATATGATATTTAAACACTTATAATAATTGTATCGAAAATCTTTAATACGGGTTGTGAGATGGATTAAGAAATGAGGTAGTACATTTATAATAATTATACCGAAAATCTCCAATACAGATTGTGAGATGGATCGAAGAATGAGAGAGTATTGAGGAGGTTTTTGCCAAATCGTCTAAATGGAGCAACAAGAATGATGGCATAAGGGGTAACAGGAATGATGGTATAAGGGGTGAGAAATGAGGAAGTACCTGACGGGGTCTTTGCCTCCCCTTATGTGAATTTAGAAAGGTCTATGAAATTTGTGATTCCAAGGATCACAAACCTAACTAGTGAAAATCTGATATTTAAACACTTATAATAATTGTACCGAAAATCTCCAATACGGATTGTGAGATGGATTGAGAAATGAGGAAGTACCTGAGGAGGTCTTTGCCAAATCGTCTAACTGGAGCAAAAGGGGTGAAAAATGAGGGAGTACCTGAGGGGGTCTTTGTCTCCCCTTATGTGAATTTTAATGGGAGTTAACTCGAACGTGATTTTAACAAGATTCAAAATGGGAAGGTCTATGGAACCTGTGATTCCAAGGATCACAAACCTAACTAGTGAAAATATGATATTTAAACATTTATAATAATTGTACCGAAAATCTCCAATACTGGTTGTGAGATGGATTGAGAAATGAGGAAGTACCTGAGGAGGTCTTTGCCAGATCGTCTAACGGGAGCAACAGGGGTGGTATAAGAGGTGAGAAAATGAGAGAGTACCTGAGGGGGTCTTTGCCTCCCCTTATATAGCTAATGATAATTAGCTCATCTTATCTTATTTGGCTAAAATGAGGGAGGTATTTAAATTCGAATGTTTGTTAGAGATTGTAAAACCGTCATCATCTTATTTTATCTAACTAAGATAAGGGCCCTTATATAGCTAATGATAATTATCTCATCTTATCTTATTTGGCTAAAATGAGGGAGGTATTTAAATTCGAATGTTTGTTAGAGATTGTGAAACCGTCATCATCTTATTTTATCTAACTAAGATAAGAGATGTATTTGAATTCGAATGTTCTGTGTAGGAAATCAATTGATTTTCTAAGAAACACAATTTCAAAATTCTCGACGGATGTAATGGATCGAAATTGGAATTGCAAAAAAGTTATTACGATCAATAAAAGATCTAATTCGTTATTGTTTTTATTTTTGATTATTAATAAACATAATAGATGAATGATAAAATAATAATTTATAAAATAAAAAATAATTTTTGTAATTAAATAAAATATATGGAGTTAATTTGTAATTAAAATTAGAAACGGACTATTTAGCCGTTATTAAAAAACTTAAAAAACATATTTTGTTATAGGACCATTTAATGGTCCAAACGTTCTGTGACCATCGAATTTGGTGCCCTGTCTTTACTCTTTACTATTATTAGACTTTTTATTTGTGCAATCTTTTGTATCTCATTGGTTGAGAATTATTTCAGGATTCACTACTTAGGGCAATTTACGCAAATAAAATGATTGAATAAAACATTTACGCAAATACAACATTGGCAATTTTCAGACGTAAATGCAATAAACGCAACTATATATAATCCGCTACACCCTGTAGCGGAAATTAATTGCACGTAATCTGCTACAGGGTACCGCGGATTACATTGAGGACCTATTTAGTCATAAACTGCTACACCCTGTAGCGGTTTATGCTCAAATGGTGCTACACTCATAATCCGCTACACCCTGTAGCGGATTATGAACAATGTGGATTGATGGGAAGATGCCTATATATACCAGTCTTACAGTAACAACTCGTGATACAAAATGTACGAAGTTATACAAATACAGTGTTCATAAATAATAAGCCATAGAAATATAATAGGCACGAGGTATTAACAGTAACATGGATTAAATTTCTACATTAGGCATAAATCATAAGTCATACAAATAGGTCGGATCCAAGACTAACACAAACACACGAAAGGAACTAACACTAACACACGAAAGGAACTAACACTAACATCCGAAAGCGTAAATTGCTACAAGAGAAAATAAAATTCAAAAAACTAAAAGCACACAGACTATAAGTCCTACGAACTACCGGCAACGGTGGAGCCTCTCTGGGGGCAAGACCTACGCGTGTGCCCAGGCTGTCTGCAGAGCCCGCACCGCTTCGGTCGGTTAGGGTCGGTCTCATCCATGTTGTTCCAGATTCTGGTAGACCTCAGTCGGCCATCACGGCAATGCCTCAAGCTGGGGTCCGGAATAACGGTCGGACCGTCATAAGGTGGCCAAAGTCCCTCCGGTATTGGCGGCACGAAACCCATCTGGTACACCCTGAATACCTTCTGCATGGTGTAGACCTCGTCGACATAGATAGATCAGTCAAGCCGTGACTGGGCACAACATGCAATCGCATGGCAACATGGGTAATGGAGAGCTTGAAAGTATCCACAGTCGCATGTACGGTGCTGGAGGGAAACTCGGTACGTCCCAAGTGAAAATCTCCCGGTGGGCGTCGTCTCGGCAACGGTGTACTCAGACTGCTGTCTATCGAACAGGGTGACAGTGAAACATCTGGAGTCTTTCAAGTTGCGCTCCATCGCCTTCATAAAAGACTGGCAGAACTTGGCACCACTGGCCAATTGAGCCTCTGTCGTCTGACCACGAACCACGAACAACTCCGCTAGCCGACCATATGTGGACTTGACTAGGGCGGTAACCGGAAGATTCCGTGTACCCTTCAGAACAGAATTAACACACTCAGATATATTGGTCGTCATGTGACCGAACCGTCTGCCACCATCCTGGTGCTGAGTCCACTTATCGTATTCTATTCTGTTCGTCCAATCACACATTGCCGGATTCTCAGTCCGTATTATGTCAAACCAATAGTCAAACTCTGCCTCAGTCTTTGCATAAGCAGCGTTCACAAGCAAACGCTTTGCATCTGTGTCCTTGAAACTGAGTGCAAAGTTAGCTGCAACATGCCGAATACAAAATGCTCGGTACGCATGTGGGGGTAACCACCCACTGTTCGGGTTCTCCAGTGCAGCCTTGATGCCATTGTGCCTATCTGAAATGACCAGTATCCCCTGTTGCGGAGTCACATGTTGCCTCAGGTTGGTCAGGAAGAAAGACCAAGACTCGGCATTTTCCCCCTCCACGAGACTGAAAGCAATAGGCAAGATGTTGGAGTTCCCATCTTGAGCGATTGCCAAGAGCAAAGTCCCTCCATACTTACCATACAGATGAGTACCGTCTATGCTTACCAAGGGCTTGCAATGTCGGAAAGCTTCAACACAAGGAGGAAACGTCCAGAAAAGACAGTGAAAGTACACGGTTGAGTCATCCACGTTATCACCGACGCGAACCGGAGATGTCTTCAACAACGTAACTGTCCCCTCCATGGTGGACTGCACACCAAGGATCCAACGAGGTAGCTCGGCGTAGGACTCTTCCCAGTCCCCGTATATCTGTGCTATCGCCTTCTATTTTGCCAACCACGTCTTCCTGTAACTTGGCTTGAACCCGTACGTTCCTTCGGTAGCTTCTTGCAACACCTTTATCGACACCGCCGCATTGGCGCGAACCATAGAAAAGATCTTGGCACAGATCACGTGATAATCTAGTTGTCGGTGGTCGTTGGATATCGATGTAGCCAAACATGTGTGTGGTCCGTTGTACCGCCGAACCTCCCAGGTTCCCTTCCATGCTCGAAGGCTGATGCGAATCATCCATGTGCAACCCTTCCCAAACTCCTTGCATCTCCCATGGTACTTAAGATGATCTGACTCCATCACTCTATACTCAACACCGCGCCGAATGCTGTAATCCTTTACAGTAAGCACAGCTTCCTCCTTACTATGGAAAGATTGGCCAACTTGAAATTCAGCTACAAAATTTTCCTCGTGCAAGCCTCGACCCCCAAAGGTTGGTGCTGGATCTGTTGGTTGGCTGATGGCTCCCAGATCTAGGGTAGAATAATGTGCAGGTTGCTCATGTGTGCCGGCACTTGACGGTGATTGACATGTTCCTGGATTTGTCGGAATTTCATCATCGCTGTCCCCTCCAATGTCAACAGGCTCTTCATCGGAGTCATCCTCTTGCATAGCATTTTCCACCCGATCCGGTTCCCCCTCATGTTCTACATCTGCAGATGGATGAGTTGAGGTGAATGCCCCAACTGGACCGGCTGGCCGATACTCCAACAAACACTCAGGTGCAACGACGGGCATCGAGGTGGAGGCACCACCCATCGTGGTGGACTGGGGGTTTGGAGCGGATGTACCACAACTATCGATCCCATGTTCCAGCTTCGCAAACAACTCATGTATCCTCACTTCTGGAAAACTCCGACGACAATGAAACAACACCCGCATATCTTCATCTGTTCGTAACACGAACGTTTTATATTGCACGCCGGTTGACACAACCGCAATAGGTATCTTGTAGAACAGCTTCTTCACCCACTTTGTGCCACCTACGGCCAACTTCTGCAGTATACTGCTCTTCAGATCCAACAGTGTATCAGACGACCTGACAAAAATACTCAGCGGTTTTCTGTCTGTAAACTTCACACCATGCCTCTTACTCTTTTTTATTTTTCCAGAATGATGCACTAACACCAAAAAGCTCTCTTCACTCTCCATTCCTCAAGTGATGAATGAATGAGAATGACACTCTACACAACTTGTTGGGTATATATAGGCATCTTCCTATCAATCCACATTGTTCATAATCCGCTACAGGGTATAGCGGATTATGAGTGTAGCACCATTTGAGCATAAACCGCTACAGGGTGTAGCGGTTTATGACTAAATAAGTCCTCAACGTAATCTGCGGTACCCTGTAGCGGATTACGTGCAATTAATTTCCGCTACAGGGTGTAGCGGATTATATATAGTTGCGTTTATTGCATTTGCGTCTGAAAATTGCCAATGTTGTATTTGCGTAAACGTTTTCTTCAATCATTTTATTTACGTAAATTGTCCCACTACTTATATATACAATTATACACTAAGTGAAAATAAATAACTTTAGGTTATATCGTAATTTTATTTGCGATTTGAACTCTTCAATTAAAATACACTCAAATTTTACTATCGATAAAAATATCTTTAAATAATTTAAAAATATAATAATAATATTTAATAATAAATATATATTTTTAAAAAAAATTTTAAAAATTAAATTTTGATACAATTTTTTACAAGTATGATTATAAAAATAAGATATTATTATACATAAAAATTGGTAATTTTTCGTTAAGTATATATTTTTTTATAATTTTTTTGTTAACAACCAATAATACTTTTAAAAGATCACAAAATAATATATACTTCACAAAAAATCATCAAATTTTAAGAATAATAATATCTTATTTTTTTAATCATGCTTACAAAAAATTGCATCAAAATCTAATCTCTAATGTATTTTTTGAGAAATACATATTTAATGTTAATTTTTGCAAGATTATCTAACATTAAATATGTATTTCTCAAAAAATACATTAGAGATTGAATTTTGATACAATTTTTTGCAAGCATAATTATAAAAATGAGATATTATTATCCTTAAAATTGGTAATTTTTTGTTGAGTATATATATTTTTTGTAATTTTTTTGTTAATAACTAATAATACTTTTAAAAAATCACAAAAAAATATATATTTAGAAAAAAATTACCAAATTTTAAAAATAATAATATCTCATTTTTTAATTGTGCTTGTAAAAAATCACATCAAAATTCAATTTCTAAGATATTTTTTGAAAATATATATTTACTGTTGGGCATTATTATTGTGTTTTTAAATTATTTAAAGATATTTTTGTCGATAATAAAATTTAAATGCATTTTTGTTAGCGTTTAAATAATTTGAAAGCGTTTTTTTGTGGTTAACCCTAAAATTTTTCAATCTGATTCAATTGGATTCGGGAAAAAAAACTTCTACTCAAATATATTTAGTTTTTTTTTTTAAATCAAATTTGACATTTCTCAATTTAAAATATTATTTTTGTATTATTAATAAATTAAATTACTAATTTAGTAACTTTAAATATTTGTACGAAAAAAAATTTGTGTTCAAATCTTCATTACCTCCTTTATCATTATAACAAAATGACAAAGGAATAACACGGTACCAAAATCAAATTAAGCCAAAAAATAATCCTGGTATTCACTTTATTTTCATTCATATATAAAAGATACAATCGTGGATTACTAGTGAAAGGGTAATCCATTATTATTATTAATTATAACATCATTATTAATATTTCTTCCAACTTCATAATCAAATAGGCCATGTATATGTTAATAACTACTTAATTAACTTAACAAGTAAGATTATCACCAGGAGCAACACCGAAATCTTGACAGTATTGTTTGTATAGGTTCACACGATCGTTCATCTCCGAAGTGTTACCACCATTGCATTCACCACTATTAATGGCCCTAATGGTTGCACCAAACCCCTGGCTCTCAACTGACCTTACATTGTTTATCCAAAACCACAACGCCGCCTTGAATGACACCACGGCATCATTCCCCACCGTCTCCGGCGCATTCAATCCGTCGAAATTGTTCGCGTTTCCGGCCGCTCCGTAGTTGTAGTTCCATGTTAGTTGGAGAGGTCCACGACCAAAGTATTGCTTGTTAGGGTTGCATGGATATTGTGTGTAGCTTGAGTCACAATAGTTGTGTGATGCACCATTTTGCTCATTAATATAGCAAAAATCTACATATATAGGTTACCGTCATTAAATGTTCTGACAGTATAAAATGTTTAATATTTGGTAAAAATTCAGGTCTAGTCAACTTAACGTGAAGTTGATAACTGAGAACTGAACTGTTAGATGATTTGATTGATTTGACTAAATTTTCATCTAACGGCTCTCTACTATTAACTTCACGTCAAATCGACTGCACTTGAATTTCTACCTTAATATTTATAATGTATCAAAATTAAATTTATATATACTCACAGCCAGTTTCGTGTGTAAAATGAGCAAAGGCAGCTGCAATTTCGCGCTTAGAGTCGTCGGTTGAGCTAAGCTGACCAAAAGTACTGTAGGAGTTGAGAGCGCTAAGAAAAGCGTCGCGAGTGTAGAAATTTTTGCCTTCACAATTAGCAGAAGCTTGGTTGATTATAGAATTGAAGAAATCTTGTGTGACTACGTCGGCCACGTTAACACCACCGCTGCCGGAGCTAGGAGTGCTCGGAGTGCTTGGTGAGCTGTAGCAAGGACCCTCTTGGCATCCGTCGCCGCAATAAGCGTCGCCGGTGCCACAGTATCCGTACTTGCTACAACACAAACCCGATGCACATCCACAATTTTGAGCACTAACACTCGCAATCATGACAAGTGCCATGGCCACAAGTATCAATGGTAACTTGTTTCCCATTTTCATTATTTAAGCTATTAGATAGAAAAAAACAGTTTTTGTTATGAGCAAAGGTGGAGGGGGTAAGAGATGTGTATTTATAGTGACACCATAACCATATACGTATAGTGTGGGGTAACGCGTTCAAGAAGAAATATCTGTTTAGCTTTCTATGCATATCGGTGAGGTTATTATCATTGACGTTTAGTTTCATTATCAAAATTCGATGATATTATTCGCCATTATTCTAAGAAAGCCGCCACGGTCTTACATTTTTGCTTTCATTTTTCAACATTGACTTAGCAATTATTCGGTAAAGCTTTTACCTTTTTAAAATAGAGAAATGCTAGAGTCAGTAATTTTTGTGATTTATAGCAATCAAATAGCTATTAATGATGGTTTTAATGGTGTGAAATTTGTGTAAGATTTCATTCAATGGCTATCTTTTCTTTGCTGGTTACATGCTGGTCAAAATTTAACAAAATTATTGATCTCTTAGACTTTTTCTTTTAAAATCCATAACACCTGTTTAATAAATCAAACTAATAAAAATATTTTTTAATAAAAAATAATAGCAATTATATAAACATCTCTTAAAAATTTTACCAAATTAAGTATTTTTTAATGGATTATCTTCTTAATTATTTTCGGTATTAATTAAGTATTAAACGATGGGGACTAACTAAATTAAACCAACTAGACTCTAATTATTCGGGGGAATGTTGTGCTGGATGGAAATTTTCACGTGTCCATTATTTTCTGAAACGGGATCATAATCTGTTTTCGAATCTACACCTTTCGATTTAGACAAGTCTCATTTAATATTGGCTATTTTTTTTTTATCAAATATTTTTGAAAAATGAAACACTGAATAGTTACATATAAAATAAAATAATTTGAGTTGTTTCGTGTCGTATAGGTTATGAATGCTGTCATTTTTGGATTTTTTTTGGCTCCCTATTACCGTGACTTACGGGGACGTGTGTGGTGCGGGTGCCTAACAAAAACAATCCATAACCTGTGTTTGTATATGACTGCTTTTTTTTTTTTTTTTCACGCTATTTTTTTATTCGATAGACCAAAAATTAATATGTTATAGATTTAAATTTTATTTAAAAATTTATTATTGAACAATAAATTATTACATGCGCAAAATTTAAACTTCTAACACTTTTAGAGAGATAAATGAAGGGATTATTTGACTATTTTAAGTTGATTTGACTGTTTTTGTATATGCTTTAAATAAAATTTGAGTTTATTATATATGTGACAAATGAAATAATGAATTAGTGTTATAGAAGTAACGAAGAATAATATAGCCAAGTCTTGTTGTGACCATTTCAAACCAAGTGATTAATAGGAAGACTTAGTTACTCCAGTCCTATTGGAAGACCAATATTTAATTTTTAACTTAATAAATTAAGTAGGGATATAATGGGAGATGTGGTTTTAAATCCTAATGTTGATGAAGAGTGAAGACTCCGCAAACTAAGTTTTGAATAAATATATATAGGGGAGGGCATATTCTATATGACAGAGTCTGAGTTTACCATATATATATATATATATATATATATGTTTATCTTTTAAATTGAACACTTAATTCATAATCATTAGTTTACTCTAAACTTATGGATTTAATTCATTTTTCCTTATCTCATTCATTTGAGGTTTCATTTTCACTCTTATATATGTTTTACTATATTTTTAATGAGTTTTGATAAAGGTGTCTTAAAAGGAGCACTCTTTAGTCACCAAAAAAAAAGGAGCACTCTTTAAGAATATCATGAGTGGAACATTTTAATGGAAAATGTAAATAGTCATACTTATTTTGAATTCTCTATACATTGAATGTTAGGAAATAAATTATTTGTATACATATATTAATTATAATCACAAATTATGCTATTTCAAATTAAATGACTTATATAATGGTGATCTTATTTATCGTTATAAATGCTAAATTGAATAAGTCATTATTACTTTTAATTTAGAATTAAATAAGAATAAAACCGGATATTGTCTTTTGTTCTTTAGATAATTATCTTTTAGATTTTAGATATATTATCTTTTGGACTTTAGATACTATTTTATTTGGGCTTAAGGGTTTAATGAGTGCCATGCTCAAATATAAATAGGCCTACAGGGTTTCCAATATACCAAAGCCGCCTTTGTTGCTCTTTCCCCATCAAAAGAGTTGCAGTTCAGCCACCTAGGAATACAGAAGAAGGCTTTGGTTGAGGAAGATCGAAAGAACCACAAGATCCAAATTCTTCCATCAATTTCTATAAGTAAAGGTACGCTTCCACATTATGTTATATTTTTGGTGATTTAATATGGATGATCTAGCATATTAAAATTTATTTATTCCAACATTGAATGCATTGAAAAAAGAAAGAGAGAGATGCGTCAAGTTTGCATTTTAATTTTAATATTTAGTATTTATATTTTAAAAAATTTGTGAAAAAATAAAAATTAAAACAAAAAATAAAAATGCAGACACACCTTAGCCAATGAATTTAACCTTTAGTTAAATCAATTTCTTTTATACATAATAAAATCAATTTTTAATAACGGAGAGATGAATAGATATCTCATTTTAAATGCTTCTTATTAAGTAAGGAGTATTGCATTCTTTATTAATTAAACAAATATTAATTATTTGTTTATTATATTTTATATCAACGACTCATATTTAGAGTTTATAATTTAGGATTCATAGTTTATGATTTATAATTTAGAATTTAAAATTTATGATTTAGAATTTAACGAATATTGTACTCCTTCCTTTTTTTTTTTTTTTTGAGGTAAAAAGTACTCCTTCCTTTCTCCGGAGCGTCGCCTTAGTTCAGGGCTTCCGCCTTCAGCCTTTTTGACCTTTTTTGTTCAACAAGGCTTTTTATTTTTTTCCCCCTAACAATTGTCTTGGACTGGCCCATGTTTGTTCCTTATCCAATGGAGATTTAAAAATCAAATCTAATGGATCAACCAAATCTTCCCTCAATAGATTGGCCCAATTTTACCGTACTGGCTGAAATGAAAAAAAAAAAAGAGTCAAGAATCACTATAGAAAATATAATAAGTTACTAAAAGTTAATGAAGTTCTCTTTACTATTTACTTATTTAGTCATAATTTTCTAAGACTTGAAATTACGCAAATAATGTTCATGCACTATTCAAGTTGATCAAATAGATGAACATAATAGTTGCCACCTCCAAAAGACAAAGAAAGTGTAGTAAACTAACTAATTATTTGATTTATTTCCCATGCCAAAAAATATTTTGCTATTTTCTGCTTTTGCTCTCAATTAATTTACATATACATTATTTTAAAAGTCACATCACGTACTGGCAATCTAATTAATTTAGTGATTGCACCATTATTTTGATAAATTTTTTTTTTCAATAAAAAAAGATTTTTTTTATTTTTTTAGCGGATTTGACAAATTTTTAATAGTAAAAATAAAAATACTAAAAAAATTAAAAAAGATCTTTTTTGAGAAACTGTAATTTATATCTTTTTTTAAAAGATTTTTTTTCTTAAAAAAAAGATGTTTTTCATCTAATAAATAAACAAAAAAATATTTTTATATCGTTATACCCAAACATAATTGATAGATAAAAAAATCTTTTTACATAAGATACTAAAACATAAAATTACTTTTACTTTTCTATAAAATCTTTTAAAAAAAGATAACTCAAAAAAAAATTTTTTTTTAGAAGCTCACCTAAACAAGCTCATTTCATATGTTATTATCACTTAATTAATAGATGTTACCAGTACCACTCAGCAGTGATTTTAATTTTCAATTAATAACAAACGCACGGCCACGGTAGACCCGAGTACCGCAAATTGATTCTTAATAGTTAATAGTTAATATCTCTTTATTATTATTATTATTATTATTATTATTATTATTATGTTTTAAATTTTTTTAGGGGCAGCTCAGCTTGTTTCATTCATCCCTCTCTGCTTCGTTTCTTTTTCTCGTTCCTTCAAATCAAATCAAATTCATCTCTCTCTCTCTCTCTCTCTCTCTCGATCACACCGATATTTACTCACTCTCTCTCACTACTCCCAACTTCTCCGTTGCCGCACCTCCCCTCTCCGCCCACTGCACCGCCGTGAAATCCCTAACCGACTCCAGCTCATCTGCTCAACCCTTGCTGGAATTGGATTCTCTCTCATCAACCTCACCACAGGTTCGCTGTTCCTCTCTCAGCTCGCTTTCGCGATGTTTTCTCTATCCTGCTCTATCCAATTCTGTATCCGACTATTTACTTATTTATTTATTTATTTATTCACGTTTTTGTTTAAGTTTTGATCCTATTAAAACTGTTAGGTAGATTAGGGCTTAAACTGTAGAAGTACGCATATAATCCTAAGGAGGACTTCAATAAAAACGAGTTTTTGCTGTTTATGGAGCTGTAGAGTAAGATTAAAACTTGTTGATGGCACAGCAATATGCAGTTCCAAGTCCTAGTTCCTCTATTCAAGTAGGCTCCCTATGTTTGGTATGATATGGAGTAATGTAAGTTTTAATAAATGTTATGAGATTGCGAGCAATAAAAACTGCATATATGGTGGCAATGTAGCTTGGATACCTAATATGACTGGGTTGGGGACCTGGAACAGACAAAGTAACTTCCCCAATCTACATGTCTTTTAATTTTTTAATACACCATACTATTCTCAAAAAGATTTGAACATGAAAGAAGCATGCCACCCTGTGAATGGAACAAGGGAGAGGGCAGGCAATATTAGTAACGGTGGGCTGTGGTTTGAATGGGAAGGTGGTGGGGTTAGCCATGTGAATTTTTCCTAATGCCTCGTCTCATTTAATCTCTCAAATTCAGAGACTTAGACTACTTAGGGTTTCGAGCTCCTCTGACTAAAAGTTAGGAACCTGGATGTTACACCCTACATTATTCTATGTTAGCCTCGAATTGTTTGCTGTCATATGGTTACCTGTTAAGAAAAATCCTTCGATTTTCAATAAGACACTCGTCTGTTATCATTTTTATTATTGTTTTTAAAAAGAATAAGATGAGCTTGGGAATGCAATTACTGAGATCCCTATGAAAGTTCGATCCTAACTTCCTGTTATGTAATAAGTAAAATATTTTGGGATTTTTTGTTGTGTGTGTGTATATATGTTTCATTATTCGCGTGTGAATATAACATGATAGGGCACAATAGCTCGTTTGATCCAGGTAACTGATCCATCTAGTAGGAGAAGGCTTTGTTGTTGTTATTGTTGTTATTATTTGTTGTTGTCGTCATGTTTTTTGTTTGTACAGTAAACTGATTTTCTAAGTAATTAGAGGGGAGAGGCTGTAAGTGAGGATGAATTTGCAACAAGCTGGGCAGCCTAAATCTTCTAATGGATATGGGCGTCGAAAATCTGAAAGAGAAGGGGCAACAAAGTCAGAGAATAAAATCCCATCTGGAAAATTAAATTCCGCCAGATTAGCAAGTACAGGTGAACTTTTGAGCTGAATCATGTAGCTACTAGGCCCAAAAAAATATTATTTTTCTTTGTTGCAGTTTTGCCCTTCCTGATATTTGGTGTCTCTTACAGGTGCTGTGACTGGCTGTAAAGGTGGTGGCTATGAGAGTCCTTCACATGATCGTCTAGTATATGTAACAACATGTCTTATTGGGCACCAGGTGGAAGTTCAGGTGAAAAATGGGTCAATGTACTCTGGAATATTTCATGCAACAAACGCTGACAATGATTTTGGTAGGTTCTATTATATTCTTAACAGAATTGATAATATTCCTCATTTTATTTTTCGTGGAATTGAATGTATATCTGGCACAGTTTTTTATCCTGTTAGTTTGGATAGTTATGCTATTTGTCTAATTTGTTAGTTATTGCTTTTTAATCTTTTGGATATTTATTAATAATAACTTCACCTGCACCCCATAATAAAAAATTCTTATATATACTTGCTTCGTGTTTTTCATTATTAGTGAGGTAGATCATGGATAATTTGACTTTCTTTCCTGCTTACATCATCATTACTGTTCATCTAGGAATTGTTTTGAAAATGGCTCGCTTAATTAAGGATGGTTCTTTAAAAGGGCAGAAGTCTAGTGCCGAACCTGTCAGCAAGGCTCCTTCTAAGATCTTAATTATACCTGCCAAAGAACTTGTACAAGTTATAGCAAAGGTTTGCAACTTTTCAAGTATTTACAATTCACTTGGAAAATTGTGTCAGTTACTTAGTGTCAAAATCTGCGATCATATTAGTTTTATTAGAATGTTGTGTAGTCATCAATGGTGGTTGAGAGGTTTCTCAAGGATTAGGTGATATCACTTTTAATACAATGCTAAATTGTTTGCTGATGATATATTTGGCATGTCAATCATGGCAGGGTGTTGCCGTTACTAGGGATGGCCTACCTAGTGAATTGCACCATGATATGCATCAGGAAATCATGGTAGATTCGTTAATATCTCATTCTCGACATGTTGAGTTAGGGAGAGAATTGAAACCCTGGGTACCTGATGAAGATGTTCCACAATGCCCAGAACTGGAAAATACCTTTGATGGTCCTTGGAATAGGTATTTTTCTACTTAATACAATGTTGTGATTGTGTAATCTTCTCTCTCTCTCTCTCTCTCTCTCTCTCTCTCTCTCTCTCTCTCTCTCTCTCTCTCTTGCGCGGGTGCACACACACAAAATCAATTAATCAATCAAGATGTCTGATTTATTCCGCAACCATTCAACTTGTTACAACACTCTCAATTATATGTTTGGGAGCAAAGTTCTGTCTGAGGACTCATAGGTTTTTTATTTGTTTGCATGCACGTTTCAAATATATTGTCACCATTAGTGGAAACTAAGAAATGGTTTGTCAGGAATGATTGAACGGTCATTGGCTCACAATTTGGATATGGATATATTATTGATATAGCAAAAGGAAAAAAGGATTTTTATGGTATATTCATATGCAGCTGTTGCTATAATCTTGTTATTTTAGCTACAGGTTTTCTTTCCCGTTTCTTTGTTTATTCCGATTTCTTCATAGGCTGTCCATTTTGGTTTTAAATTGGCTATTTTCTTTTTCTATACTTTTCAAGGGGATGGGATCAGTTTGAAACAAATGAGGCCTTGTTTGGTGTAAAAAGCACATTCAATGAGGAACTATATACAACAAAGCTTGAAAAGGGGCCTCGGACAAGAGAACTGGAAAAACAAGCCTTAAGAATAGCAAGAGAAATTGAGGGTGAGGAAACCCAAGATCTGCATCTTGCGGAGGTTAGTGTTGTTTCAACTGTTAGGTTCTTTGTCCTATTTGAGTTTTTATATACTGTTTAATATATGTATCCCAAAAAAACCTGTTTAGTCTATTTAAATCCTCAAACCAGATGGATTTTGTCAACAGGAAAGAGGACTTCACTTTCATGAAAACTTTGATATTGATGAAGAAACTAGATTCTCTTCAGTCGCTAGGGGTAAAGGTGTTGATGATAGCGGATATGATGAAAATGAGGACATACTGTCTGATTCACTCAATTCTGAAACCTTTGGTGGTATACTTGGCTCAGTAGGTAAGGGACCTGGTGAAATAACTGGTGGAAAAGGGAATGATGGAGCACTAGCAAATTCGTCCTCTTTGGTATCTCCTCAATCCATTATTTGATTTCTGAAAGTGTGATGATCTCAATCATTTTTCACATTGGATGACCATATCCTTACTTGTGACTTAATGTGTCTTCACATACATGTTTTTTAGTAAAAAATTTCTTTATATCTACTTGATTTGGCAAATATTTGATTACTTAAAGACACTGGTTTTGTCATTTCATGTTCTACTACATTTTAAATTCGTGTTGATTGATGTTAGTGGATTACGGATGCTGCATATCTATATCAGTGTGGATCATTATATAAGTATTTTTCTCCTCTCGTAAACCCATAATTACGAGGGAGATAAACTAATTTGGTGAGATAGATCATTAACATGAGACTTACAGTAAAGATTTCCCTTGTGAAAAACATTGGGTGTTATTCTCTCAATTTGCCATACTTTTTCTCCTCTTAAATAGTAATTATTTGTTTGCAGGATCTTCCACAGTCATCTCAATCAAGCACTGGTGTGGATTTAAGCCGCTCTGGTTCTTATGATCATGCCAAGCAATTGGCATCGGAACTCCCTACTAAAATCTACTCATCTTCAGACGAGGAAAACAGGTTTTTGTTTCCTTTTTTTCATGTTATGATTAGTTGTTTCCACTGTAATCGTTTTTATTGCTTTCCTAATGATGCCATTTCTATACATGAAAGCTTTACTATAATTTTCATATCCTCCACCTTACAGGATTCAGGATCATTTGGCCAGTGATCTACATAGATCCAGTGGTAATAACAAGGAAGAAAATCAGAAAGTAAGTTCAAGTCTTAGCATTAAATCTTAAACTTTTGTTTAAAGTAATATTTCACGTGATATCTGTAGGTTCTACCACTCACAATACTTTACTTTTATGTTTTTCTTTAATTGATGCAGCAATCTGAGGATGTTCAACTGTCAAAATCTGAAGGTTTGTGAATCCTTTTTTATCCTCTTGTATCATGTAAATTGGGCAGTTCTATAGTGTTGTGGCCAACATGATTAAAGATGAAACTCAAGTATTATCATATAATTGATTATTTTGTTTCTGCCTGACTGCACTCTCCCAAGTGTCCTTTTTTTCTTACCGTTGCAAATCTGTGTTTAATAATCCTGATGAAAAGAAAAAGGATATTTAGAGGACTTTAGACTCTGTTAAGATCCTTTTTCAAATCTTCCTCCATTTTATCACGCATGAGAGAAGAGCAGAAGGTTTTTGTCAGTACACAATAGTATTCATGAATGCCGCTCCTAAGTATGCTTGAAACTAATTTTGGTGGCTGCTTCTTACACGTGTTCCTCAAATCTTTAGCAATTTCAGGTGCAGATTTACATGCATCACTCCACTCAAAGAAAGATGGCTCTGATAAAGGGGTATTATCTTCTAATGTCACCTCTTATACCGCTTCATCTCATGTTCCATCAAAGACTCACGAAAAGACTGGCTCACCTGGGGATTTGACTCAGCGTTCACTTGCTGGAAAAATTAATGGGGAAGCAAAGTTTGTAAGTCCACGTGGGACATCATCTGCTTCAGATTCTGTGGGAGGTGTGGCAGCATCCTCTGGTCTTGGTTTGTCTCCAAGTTCATCTGTTGGTTCATTGTCTTCTGAAAAATCAACTCTTAATCCCAATGCCAAGGTGTGCAAGTTCAAGATTGAATTTGAAATAAGCCTTATTTTGCGGATTCTGGTCTTTTGTTTTACTGACTAATGTCTCTTGAGGCTCTTTTTTCTGTTTTCCTTTTTATTTTATAAGGAATTCAAGCTCAATCCTAATGCAAAGAGTTTTGTTCCCTCTCAAACACCTGTTCGGCCTCCTACCCCCGTGTCCGATGGTTCCTTTTATTTTCCACCCAATGTATCTACTGTACCAAATATGCCAGGCATGCCCATGAGTATTGGAGTGAGTATTCCCTTTTCAGAAATTCCTTCCTATTCATTGAGGAAGCTATGTATGATACTCTTTTTTTCGATTTTAATTTTTTACCCTTATTCTTGTATTAACTTTTAATTTAATAGGGCCATAGATCCATACATGAGAGTTTGCTACGAATTTGTTATGCTAGTTAGTACATAGTTTGCTAACTCTTAGAGCATATGTTTTAACATTGCATCAGCCAGTGGTGCAGAAATTTGGTAGGTTTTATCAATAGGGACTCTTTACCTTTAAAATTTAGGACATTTTCTTTCTAGAGCATTGTTAAATAGTTTGTAAAGGAGACTATGCAGGATTATTAGGGTCTACTTTTTAATCCTTTCTGCCTCGAGTTTGTTTCCAAACTTGATTATATTGCATGTTGTTCACAGGTTGGACCTACTTTTACTGGGCCACAACACATGATATATAATCCGCAGGTAGCGCAAATGCCATCTCAACCATATTTTCATCCAAATGGCCCACAGGTAGGATATCCATTATAGTAAACTTTACCGGTGACTGTTAGTGGATATTGGTGCTTTATGCTAATTCCTTAATATTTAATTGCAGTATGGTCAGCTTATTGGTCATCCTAGGCAGGTTTTATACATGCCGAGTTACCTACCTCCTGTAAGGACTCTTGTTTCGCTCAATTTCTTTTCCCCTTTCCGTCAGATTTCTTCATCTTCTTGTGCTTCAGGTTTTCTGGAAACTCAACCGTTTACTTGGTTATTTTACAGGAAATGCCATACAAGGGACGAGATTATTGAGGACTTGGCTGTTTGTGCATTCTTGGCAAGTACATTCCTTGCCTGAAAAGAATAAACTTAGTGGATGATTCGAAAAGTTTTTAATTGGCGATATCCACAGCTGATATAGGAACATCATATACTGGCTTTTATAGGCAAGCAGGATCATTCTGAGATATGTTTTTATGTCCATGTATTAATCCATACATCTTTCGGGATTTCTCAGGTTTTGGTTGTGTAAACTAATAACTTAACTTATATTGATCCCATGTTCTTTTTATTTATTTTTTTTAAATTCTCTTATTACTATGCAACATCTACTTTTAATTTCTACGCATTCATCATCCATGGCTTTACTGCCATGTAAGTTTAGTACATGCTTTCGTTGACTTCATCATTTGACTTTTGGTTTAAACATATAAACAATGAGCAGTCTGCCCAAAAGTACTCTAAGGTACACCTAGTTATCGTTAAAAGAAAATTGTCATGTGTGCTGCCCGTATTATATCCTTAAAAAAAGTATATTTTCCAATCTTAATTAGGATAATTAAGCTTTGCTATTGTTATATTACGTCATTATCATACCGATTACACCCAAAGTAGCAATTCTTGTCTTGTATTGCCTCCTCAAAAATGATTTTAAAAAGATTAATTAGCACAATAATAAAACACTAGATAAGTTCAAGATATCTAATTTGATAGCGCAAAACATTTTAAACATGTTGTACTAGTTAAATAAATTGTGATAGTGTAAGCAAAACTTGCCGAGTGTTACACTTGGTTTCAAAAGTTAGAAACACGCAGGGTAAGTTCATATTAGGCTAGTACAAAGTACGCATTCTCCTTTTAGCACGCACGTACGTACGGAATGTAATTCTGCTTTCCCCTTTTTTTTTTGAGTTCTTTTCAGCTTTTCTAACTTCATAAGCTAATGCTAGCGTAATAAAGAAAAAGTTAAACACAATGAGTATGCCACTCTTTAAAATCACAAAATATAGTGCGGTGGAGTAAATGTCTTTTTCTTAATTAATATTAATCCAACACAATTAGAACTGTTGGTTTTCGCTCACAGCTGTCTGTGACATCGTAGGTGTATGATGTCCGAGATAAACAAAACTAAAATAAAATGGTTTGCTCATATGATGTGATGCTAAAATGAAAATGACAATCACATTCTATAAAATAAATTTGAGAAATACGAATTAAAACTTGTCTAAAATAATTTTTCTTAACATCCTATTATTGTCATGATACCATATATATATATATATATATATAACCTATAGTTATATACACTGTACTTCATAACCACCCAAAACTGATGTATTATTATTTTACATCAATATCATTGCCTACACGATGATTTGATGCTTTCTCTTATATGGACCGTCATTCTTTGATTTTTTAAATTTATCTGTTTGCCATCGTTCCGGAAAGATGCCAAACTTGCAATCCTTTTGATAAATAAACCAAATTTGTACCCTTAATATTTTTGTAATAATTTTGTATTAGTGTTTGGTGAGGTGTGTTTGTCCAACATTACTAAAGCGTACAAAATCGCACTGAGTTGTCATATCAACTAATCTTTCTAAGCTCCTTCTTCATTTCTCGTTAACTAAGTGGAGCCACGTTTCTCCTTTCTCTCTCATATTTGAAGCGGTGTGAATATGAAGCCACATACTAAAACCAATATCAAAGTTTGGTATGGTTTTGCTGGCTATATATATTATATATAATTATTCATCATAGTACTTTGATATATTACACACGTCATCATCCAGCGAAGACAGATTTTAATTAACTAAACTGTCTCATATTTAATGTAACTCCTATTTTCATCGTTTGAAACCATCCACATGTCAAGGAGCATTGTTTTCTTTATCTTTTGACTTTTTGGGATAGAAAGAAACTCAATATTTTCATATTTAATTATTTATAGTTATTATTGAATGGCAAAGCATCATGATTATTTATTTATGGACAGAAAAGAACAAGCAGGATCAGAGGATAAAGAAATAAAAACTGAATTGTATAAGAGGCATATATAATTATTAATTTCTCTAGTATTAACTAGTTTTATATGTATTAACCTATGAAGCACGGACACTTTGCTGAGTTGTCGTGTCTGTGTATCGGACATATTTCGATACTCACCGTTTGACATTCGTGTCTGTTGTGTCTAAACCGTGTCTAAATAAAAAATAAAAAATTCTTCTCCGGACACATTTGGACACACCTAAATACCATCACGTGTCAGCGTGTCCGGTATTATTTTTAATATATATTCTTAAAATAAATTTAGATATAGTATATATTACTATTTAATAAAACAAAAAATATTTTAGATACTTGATATAATTAAAATAAGACATTAAAAATAATTTAAAAAATTAATTTATATTTTAATATCAATAAAATATTAAAATATCATTACGGTTTATCTAAAAAATACTTTATATTTTATATGTATACGTGTCCCGTAAGATTTTAAAATTTGCGTGGCGTGTTCCGTGTCGTGTCGTGTCCCGTGTCCGTGTCAGTGCATCATAGGTATTAATTTGTTTTTTAACCATTTTATTTATTACAACAAAACGACAAAAATGTAATGGCTCCACTGAAAAACGATTTTCTTAGTATTCTTATCAGATAGATATACCAAACAAGATCAGGTGTAAAATAATAACTTATAGATCATAGCTTACTTGTTTTATTATCTTATTTCTTGGTAACATATATCATAATAATAAAAATAATAAGTGAGAAGTGGTGGTGGTGGGGGTGACTATAGTTGGTAGTGTTAATGTATGTATTTGTGTAGAATTATAACTATTAAACATAATCTAAAAACATTATTGTTTTGTTTAGCAGTGATGATGAGTGTCCCTTGAATTGAAGGGTCAAGACTTAAGAAAGAAAGAGTGTCTTAGCACCAAAGCTAAGTGAAACAAATACAAAGACAGACAACACTGAAGAGAGTTTTAAGTGTGTGATTGTGATTATGTAAATGAGAGTGAGAACAAGTGCTTCTTCTAAGCTTACAACCTTCAAAGTTCAAACCCCAGAAAGACACACACAACAGTTTCTGGTTTTACACCAATTCCCACTGCTACTTCCTCTTCAAATTCCCTAAATTTCCAAGGTTTCTTCTTAATTTTCTTTATTTCAGTTCACATTCTTTTCTTCCTCTTTTTGTTTTAATTTTTGATGTAGTTGTGAGTCAACAAAAGGGTAGCATTTGGGGCTTGAAATGATGCAACTAATCTTATAATTTAATCATAAAAAGCAGCAAATTGCATAAAACAACATACTTGCTATTGACTATGTCTTAGATGGAGTTTTTCTTGCTATGTGTATCTTACTATTTGCTGATGGCTGATTCTTCACTCACTCACTCACTCACAGTTATTCTTAGCAATGATTTCTTTTTTGTTGGTTGCTGTGTATGTTATGAACTCTTTATGAGAAGAGTTGAAGTTGGGAGGCATAGTGGAAAACAATGAAGTGTATGTGTGAAAAAGACTCTGCTCTATGTTCTGTTCATGCAACACCAGCCTATGTTCTTGGATGCTCATCATCATGGGGTAATTCTCCTGAATCTGATGTTGTCCAACAATCATCCATGTCTGATAAATTGAACTTAAACATGGGTGTTGTTCTGCCACAACAATGTCACAAGAGTAGGCCACTAAATCTCCAATTTCAAGAGCAGGATTCATCTTCAACTCTTTCCACCAATCAATCTGGTACTTGGGAATTCTATATAATATAGTTCTTGTTTCAAAATTTGTTATTAGCCTTGGATTTGATGGCTTAATTGGTATACTTGAAACCAGGTCAAATTTCTATCCAGCATAGCAATTCTTCAGCTTGTTCATCATCACTTAGCAGAAATATGGAGAAGACTGCTGGAAATCAAATCAGTTCTTCAATGGGGATTCTTGATTTTTCCTTCCCTCCTTCGGAACTCGATCGCGGCCAATCAACTGTAAGTAGTTATATGGTTGTGATTTTTGCGATGAAAGACATGAATGAAGAGATCATTTTAGTTGGAATGTGTGTTTCAGGCTCCAATTGCATTTCATTGTGCATATCCATGCTATGGTGGCATACTAGCTGCTGCATATGGCCAACACTCTAAGGTAATTAATTTAGTAAACTCCATTCATTTGTTCTTATTAGTAAATTCTTGTTTTCTACCACAAAGTTTCTAAAGTTGCATGCTTATTGTTCAACAAGTTTCTCTGTTGTATTTTGTTTCTCTTTGAAAATGTTTCTTAGTTTTCCTTAGCATATTGTTTGATCTTTTCTGTGTATATGTAATATGATTGGTTAAATTAACTATTTGTGGGTGGAAAACTTTCATCTTTTTGACCCAATACTTTCTTTGCTACAAACTTTAAATTACTGAAAATGAGATCATTATATGAGAGCATGATCATTCTTGTTAGCATCAAACATAAGTCATGATTATTCATTAATATGCAGGTAATTGGAAGTGAAGCAGTTCGGATTCCTCTGCCACTTGATCTGAGAGAAGAACCTATATATGTGAATTCAAAGCAGTATCATGCTATATTGAGACGTAGACAGTACCGAGCTAAACTCGAAGCACATAACAAACTCATCAGAGATCGCAAAGTAAGTGCATTTTCTAACTAATATCCATATATCAATCTCTCATAAGTCATAATCTACGCTAACTAATGTGACAATATAATTAGGATCAATTAGATCATGTTAAAAAAGAAAGAGAGAACAGTAGAAAAAAGATTTGTGTGTGTTTAAGTTGTCTGAAATGATATAATATAAAAGAATATTTATAGTATTAAGAAAATCGAAATAATAAATATTCAGATATATTAAATAATAATTGATCTAATTGATTCTAATTATACTCTAACAATTAGTATTGTTCTACAGCCTTATCTTCACGAGTCTCGCCATCTACATGCACTGAAGAGAGCTAGAGGTGCTGGTGGACGCTTTCTCAACACTAAGAACCTCGACCAATCAAAGGTTACTTCTACCACCACCACTTCCTACCAGGCTTACATTGGAAGGGATATCCAGGACTATACGGCAGATACCGGTGGCGCCGCCAGTCACCGCCGTCTGTCTGTTCTTATGTGATCCCCTTGCAGGGCACCACCATGTATTCCATTTGGGAAGTCATCCTTGGCTCATCATATCTATATATATATACAGTTTCTGTCTTTATGTAAAGTTGTTACTGAAGAACTATTAGACGATGATTTAGTCAAACTTATTAATTATCAACTTCACATGAAAATAAATTCACGCGAGTTTCTGTTTTTATTAGTATATATATTACGGAGTTGTCCATCCCCAAGATAAATTTGTGTGGGGAAAGAGTTGGAGAGTACTATGATTTGCGACAAGTGATGTTTTTTCTATGCTCGTGCTTTAGAAAAAGAAAAAATGATACAATGTGAGTTGGCTTGATTTACAAATGTTTAATGTCTCTTAATGTTTAATCTATAGTGATTACTCCGACTAAATTGTTTGAAATAATACAACTCTTTTATTAGATACTACATAAATACAAGGTTAATAAAATGAGTGTTGACACTTTACAGTTTACACAAATTATGATGAATTAAATATTAAACACAAGAAAAGCGCTGACGGAGTGCCAGAGAAGACTAGCGGGTCCCACACATTTTCATCATTGTGAATTATTTTTTTATTCGAAAAAAAACGAAAAAAAAAGTAGGAGTTAAACTTACTACTAATAAGTAAGACTACACGGTAAATTACTAAATTAGTACTAATAAGATAAGATTAAAAAAGATTAAGATCCACGTGGTTGAAAGAGTGCGAGTTAGTGAATGATATTCTGTATCTGTTGTGTTCTCTTGTCTTGTCTTGTCTCGAAGAGAGAGTGTGATTTGATTCATGCAATTACATAATAACTAATAAGTAATAACACGCCTCAAAACGCCACCGTTTTGTTCCCTCATGTAATTAACTCATAACTCCAAACCCTTCTTTTTCGTTTTCTTCTTCTGATAACTGAATAGACGAGAAGAGAAGACAAGAGAAGACAAGAGAAGAGAGCAATGGAAGGAGGAGGTCGAACGGTGGAAGAGATTTACGAGGATTTCAAGGGTCGAAGAGCTGCCATCATCAAAGCCCTCACAACCGGTATCTAATTCTAACCCTTCTTCCTTCATTCCTCTTTCTTCCAATTCACAATTTTCTAATTCTTCTTCTTCTTCGATTTCCATTTTCCCTCTCTTGCATTTCATGCTTTCTTCGATCTGTAACTCGTGATTCGCGCTTCAATTCTTTTCTCCTCTTTGCGTTTGCAGATGTTCAGGATTTCTACAACCAATGCGATCCTGGTTAGTTACTTACTCAATTACTTACTCTCCAAACCACTTTTACTTTCTCTTTGCAATTTCAATTCCTCTTCATTCGCACTCAAATTTGGGAACCCTCTTTTTCTGCTATTTCTCTAATTTTTTTTCCGTGTTACTGCGTTATGCCTTTCAAATGCTTTATGGCTTTTGCATTCAGGGTTTTCAATTTCGGCCAGCTTCTTATGATAACTTAGTATTGCTTCTTTCTCTCTCTTTTTTTTTTTTTTTTTGGGAAGAATAAGGGTTCTTTTATTTTGATGTATTTTCAATTGTCAGTTTGTAACTGTTCTCTATCATAAGACTGCTAGCTCCGGATATTGATTGGGTAATTCTGAACTGCATTCCTTATTCTTGTCTGTCAATGTAGCCATAAATTCTGTTCCTGCACTTGTTGCCTTCTGTGATTTCTTAGAGCACATTTGATGCATGTTCCTGGAACAACCACAAAAGCTCCTTTTCCATTACTAACTAGAAACGATGTTTAAAAATAAAAAATAAAAAAAAAGAAAGTGGTTTCGGATGTGCTGTTAGAACACATTCCTGCAAGTATTTCTCAACATACTTGCTAGCGAATTTAAGCCTATTGTAAACTTTGTAATTCAATACGGATTGGGAGAATAGTACAGGCCACATTGCTTGGTGTTTGCACAGAGTGGAAAGCAGTAACTTCAGTGATTAGTTAATCTGTTATATATTTATGGACTAACCTTCAGGGGAACACATTTGCATCATCATCCTTGGTGTCATTCTCGCATAGGAAATAATTGTAGTGCTACCCTAGATGCTGAGCTGAGTATACTTGGAATCCTTGGAACTTGTCAAAACCCTTTTTGGCAGTAAATTCTATTCGGAGCTAAGTGGAATTTTGGTGGCAATTAAAAAATATGTATTGGTAGAACTAAAAATTGTTTTTATCTTAAATTGTTTTCCACTGTGGCTATTTCATGCCTTGAATTATAAGTTTCGTGTATCATTTGTTTTTACTTTCAGAGAAGGAGAATTTATGCTTATATGGATTACCTAGTGGGCAGTGGGAAGTAAATTTACCTGTTGAAGAAGTTCCACCAGAACTTCCTGAGCCTGTGCTGGGCATTAACTTTGCTAGGGATGGCATGCAAGAAAAGGACTGGTTATCTTTAGTTGCTGTCCATAGCGATACATGGCTGGTTGCTCTTGCCTTCTATTTTGGAGCCAGATTTGGGTTTGATAGAGCTGACAGGTATGCCTTACACTGCATAATTCTTATCCTGAGATAACTATCACCTTCTAAGGGGGTAAAGATGTATGTGATTTGATAACATATTTAGCACCCTTTTCTTGGAAAAAGTAGAAGAACCAGCTTAGCATTTTATTATCTCCTGAGTACTAGACAATCTTTTGAGAGTGCAAAGAAGAAAAAACTAATTTCTAAGTTGAATCCATAATCAATGTTCTTTTGGTGACGCTTAAATAATCTGAGTGTGTTATGAACATTGGTAAGGTTTAGTTTGTTCTCTAATGGATATATTTGACCATTTGTAATGCAGGAAACGACTATTTAATCTGATCAATGAACTACCGACAATATTTGAAGTTGTTACCGGTTCAGCAAAAAAACAAGCTAAAGAGAAGTCCTCAGTCTCAAACAACAGTGGCAGCAAATCTAAGTCCAGCTCCAAAGCGGTAAATAATACTTTTCTCCTCACACCAAGATATGTTGAATAACCATATCTGTTCATACCTACTTGTCCCTTGGAGTTGCTCTGGAAAACGTCGGATGCTTTCCAGGCTTAGGTTATTTGCTGATAGAAATCCTTTCCAAAATTAATTACCAAAAGGTGAAGGATTAAAAACTGTAATATAGTACATATGCTTAAATCTATACAAGATAGATAGTAACATATTGAATAGTATAATCAAAAGTTAGGATTTAATTATTCTGTTTTATCTTTACCAACTACTGGCACTATAGTGTTAATATGCAAGTGCGTGTGCGCGCGTGTATGCCTTTGGAGTGGTCTAAAACAAACTCCAAAAAAATGTTGTTGCTTAAATTTCTGTATTTCTGGTTTTTGCTTGTGCAATGTGGATATTGGATGCTAGTAGAGTAGTAGTATCTTGTTTCTGTTTTCGAACTGCCTGATTGAAGTTGTGGGTGAATGCATTCCTGGGGCTATCATGCTTGTGGTTCTCTACTTCTGCTTTACTTTTATGTTGCTATCTAATTATTGTCTGTTGGAGCAGCGGGCTTCTGAGTCGCAGGGTAGACAGTCAAAGGCATTCCAACCAAAGGATGAGGATGAAGGAGCAGAAGAGCAAGATGATGAGGAACATGGAGAAGCCTTTTGTGGGGCATGCGGCGAGAGTACCGGTACTGATGAGTTCTGGATTTGCTGCGACATCTGCGAGAAGTGGTTCCATGGTAAATGCGTGAAGATTACCCCTGCTAGGGCAGAACATATGAAGCAATACAAGTGTCCATCATGCAGTGGTAACAAGAGAGCTCGCTGAGCAATTTCACAGCATTGAATGGAGAAGCTTTGTTGGAGTCATAACTGATCTGGTTCATGTTTTTATTTTTTTTATTTTATTTTTAACTATCTACAGTTATTGGATAGTCTCCCACCCCTCTCCCCCCTTCTTTTTTTTTTTGATACATGTAGGCTTATTTTGTAGACTACTGTAGGATTTATGGTGTGTCGGTTCCTGCAAGTCATTTGATGCCCTGGGTTTATTTCCCTGTAGTTGAAGCATTGTTGACCTGGGAAGACCGAGTCTTTTTCCAATACGATTGGCATTGGAACCGAACCATAATGTTCTGACCAGCTAGATCTTATGTTTAGACTGCGCCTTTTGACAAGGTACTTCCCTAAATGAATGGGGTGATATCCTACCATCTTAAATTTGAGTCTCTTTTGAATGTCTGAGAGGAGCCATCGTTTACGAGTCTAAGGCTTTCCATTGTGTCAACCTAGATTCATTGGAGATAATTAGACCTAGACTCAAGTTTATGCTTTAGTAAAGTAGTAAACAAACGAATCCGGTAATCACTTTATATCTGCACGTAGCACGTTTTGTCAATGATTTGGATGGTGTCGGCGTCTAGTGCATTAATCCTAAACTGTAGCATGTTGAAACTTGAACGATAATATAGGACCTCTAAGAAAAAGGGGGGGGAAAAAGAAAAAAGAAAAACAATATTCCTAAACTGTTGGTCTCAGTTTACCTTACCCTACTATTTCTCTAAAAAAAAGAAATTCCATCACCGCAGGTTGTAATTTATCCTATAAAAAAGGAAGACGATAAAAACAAAACATAATGAGAACATTTGGAGACTTGGAGCATTAATTCATTCTAGATGTTCAATTTTTATATGGATCTTAAATTAATTCTAGAAATGTCAAGTAAACACGCATGCTGACGGAAATAACGATGATAACCAGGCTAAATTTCTTTTTTTCTTTTTAAATGAGAAATAGTTGTAAAATATTTACATTTTAATCTGTTGAAGATTCCATATGCGAACAATAAGATCCATCATCCATACTACATAACTAGTAGAGTAACTTGTTTTACACTACTCCTGGGACCCCCCACCCAACATGTTGGTAGCCCCCACCATTAATTAAAGTTATCCACTACAAACCAAACCCATTAATAAATGCCTTATAGTTGCTCCCACTTCCCAGTACCTTGCATTCTTCTATCCATTGAAAATGATAAAATCATTAGAAAAATACAAACGATTCCTATCACTAATCAGATGCTGCTATCACCAAACTCATAATTCTGCTTTGGAACCCCTATGTTTGTATGGTAGGCAAGATTCAATTGGAACCCAGAAGTAATAATAAACAGTGTAAAATTTTCAGAAGCATGTACATTACATCAAAATGCAGTTGTGTTAGAACTTGGAAGAAAATTTTTTATTTTCAATATATATATATATATAAGATGCCCTACAACTAAAATGCTTGGATTGATCAAGCAGCCATGCTGCATAAGTGAAGAAAAGGGTTGAAAGAAAACAAGTGGCATAGTTTAGACAAAAGAAACTAAGAGAGGATAATACTTCTTTCTCCTTTTTCTTTGTTTTCTTTTCTCTTCTTTTTTTCTTTTGTTGTTGTTGTTATAATCCTATCTCCATGGTCATCATGTCAAAACATCCTGATTCTTTGTAGAAAGTCGTTTAAGGAACTCATAAGTAGTGATCATTGTTGTTGCAGACAAAGACATTGAAGCCCATCTTGGTCCCAAACCTCTGTAACATGCCATCCAACCACCTTCCTTAACTAAATTCCTCACTGTCTGAACAACCGTTGGTACTCTACGCCCATTCCCATTCTCATCACCATCCAAGACCTGCAGCCTTGTCTTAATTGTATCCAATGGCATGGTGATTAATGCGGACATGCCACCAGCCATTGCTGCACTGACTCCCTGAACTGCCATTACTGTCTTCGAATCCGGCCTCAGTTCATTTGTTGTCTCACCATCATCCTTCTTATTGCTGCACAAGTAGTATCCAACACCACCCCAAACCATTCTCTGTGCAACAGAATATGAAGCCCACCAAACAGCATTTGAAGGTGCATATGTCAAAATTGATATCCCAAAACCTCTGTACAACCCTCTAGGACCATCTGTTCTGAGAATCTTCCTGAATGCATCAATCCCATTGGCATATTGTCTTGCATTGGAACCATCTTGAACCATTAGCCTCTGGCTCACTACGTCGACCGGGGTCCACACAAGCTGAGCTGCCATGGCTGCACTCAGTCCGGCCACCGCATTGGCAATCGTGGCCGCAGTCGGCTCAGCTATCCCAAACCTAACAGTGGCAGTGCCTACATTACTCTTAGTGATCTCTAAAGCAGCCATGTACATGGCTCTAGCAGGGATTGTTCCCATCAAAGAGGTACCAAACCCTCTATACAATGCTCGAAAACCCTCATGGCTAATCACTGAAAATGCAGTCTTGATGCAAGGAACTTGGGACTGAGCAACTTGCTGCCTCGTTTTCAATACCACAACGGGGTACAGTGCTGCTGAAACCCCAGAGAAAAGTGCTGCGCCGAGGAAGAAGAACTTGGATTTATCGAGCTTCTGCCAATCAATATCGGCTGGGACATGAACCTCTGGTGTCGATTCTTCCTTGGCAGCACCCAAGTTCATCTTCGCCACTTTCTTAAACCGACCCAATTCAATTCGCCACAAACCCAGAAAAAACCCTAAACCAAAACCCGATTTTTTCAATAAGATTTTTCCCGGATCCAGACCATCTACTACGACCTAGAAGGCTAGAACCCTAACTGTACAAACTTAAAAGAGAAAAGGAAAGTGGAAATTTTTCTCAAAAAAACGAAGAAACAATTATCCAATATAGGAACTGTACAATTTGCAAGTACAATTAAAGAATCACATATATTACAATAATAGAAAGTGGAATTGAGAATCTAAGAGGGATGAATTAGGGGGAAAAAGTGGGTTTTTTCCTCTTGTGGAACCAGGTCTTGGATCGAACGTGAGGTAGGATGAGTAGATCTAGCATTTGTATTTGTATATTAACAGAGAGAGTCATACCAGCAACATCAGCGTCTTCATCCTGGCCACCGGCGCCGGAAATTTCGAACCTTGCCGGAATGGAAAGGAGAGAGAAAAACTTCAGAACATTTCGAGAGAGAAAAGCAAAGGGGGTGATGGTAAGTTATAGAGAGAGAGTGTGTGTAAAGAGAGAAAGTGATGGATGGGTAACCGGAATAGCAGGGATTTCAGATTTGAGGTTTTTACTTTCCTTTTAGTTTTCTTTTATTAGATAGAAATGGATTTTGATTTTGATTTATGCAAAAAATGGAGTCTTAAATAGATTAGTTAGATGTTTAAAACAGGATTAAAATGAATGAGATTCAACAAGGCTAGATAGACACTAAAATTAGTATTAAAATTAGTTATTAATATAAAATATATATTAAAAATAAATTAAATTATATATATAATAATTAATTTTAATAATTAATTTTAGTATATAAATATAATTTTTAAATGAGATTAGTACAATTTTAACCCAACTATCCAAGGTCTTTTACATTTTTTGTTTTTGCTTTCACCCAATAATAGATTTTGTAGGGAATCAAAATGTATAGCTTGTAACTTGTGAGTTGTGAGGCTTTATTTCTTTTAAAAATATAATTTCTTTTATGCATTAACATTTTTTTACCATTTTTGTAAGGTTTATAATACTATATTAATTTAGAATGCTTGAATAAACATAATAAAAATGTTTAATTTATGGATTAATCTCTACATACAAGTGTTTTGCGCTTACAATACAAGCTTTACAAGCCTGAAGAGAATAAAATCCACTAATTGCGCTGCTTTATGTGCCTCTTTAACAGACTTTTAAATTAATTCAAATCAATTAATGCGCAAATATATAACTTCCATTTTTCAAAAGATTTAGTTTCTTTTTTCGAATTTCTTGTCAAATTTGTTGGATCTCCTTCTTGCTTCGTGTTTTTTTTTCGATTTTCATGGTTTCTGAAATCAAGTTTTGAAATTGTTTTGAAAATAATGGAACTTCAGAAATACACCCAAACAATTACAGAAATATACCCAAACGGTTACAGAAAGGATTACAGAAATATACCTAAAGGATTTAAGAAATACACCCAAAATATGGAGGAGACAGCTTTTAATGTTTTGCTGGTTAAGGATGAGGCACATGGCAAATACATTTTAGAAAAAAAAACCTAGAAGAGCGATAAAATAGTACCTTGAATAATGTTTCTTCGTTTTTTCTGGTGATTTTTTATGAAAATTTGTATCTTTTCTTCTTGATTTCTTCTACTCTTTGCGATGAGTTGGAACGTTTCTGCAGAATCGTAGTTTATTTCGATATCTTGACGGTTTGCGTTTTGATTGAGGAATAAGAGGAAGAGTGCGGCATAATGAACGTGTTGTGGAAGGGTGATTAAGGAATGCGTTGGATGCTCGATTTTGAAGGAGTGTTGCACGTGTTTTTTTTTTTTTGGATTTGGACCAACTTGTATAGCTTGTAAGCCAAAAAAATTTGTATGTATATCAGACCTCTTAATTTATAGGGTAAAAAACTTGATTAAACCAAGGGAGAAGAAAATTTACAGAAATCAGCCAAACTGAATTCCTAGACAGCATTCAACCAGAATCAAATTATTATATAATTCGAATCTATACGTTTCGAATTAAAATCCTATGTAGTTCGATATGACTTAATTCGAATTATATGCAAGCATGAGAAACAAGTAATTCGAAACAACTGGTTTCGAATTATTAAAGAGGAATTCGAATTCAGTTAATTCGAATTACTAAGAAAGGCTTGACGAAACATAAATCGAAACATATTGTTTCGAATTAGTAAGGAATTGTAATTCGAATTTATTTGATTCGAATTATAAATATATAGTGCGAATGTAGTTGATTCGAATTACCATGAACCGGAGCTCTATATATATGCTGTGAACTCAGAGTTTTTCTCATCAAAGAGGTGAGATGGCTAGTGAGGATAGTTTTCTAGTGCTGGTACACCACAGAGGATCGATTAAGAGAAAAACTCGGTCCGGCGTGAAGTTCACTGATAAGGATCCTCTATATATTATCGTGAGGCCAACCACCAGCTACGATGCTCTCGTTAGCTCTGTGCTGGAGAAGCTTGGTCTGGAAGGAGTTAAAAGGGTTAAGAAGTTTTTCTATCGCATCCCAACCACGGTGCTCCATGATACCGTGAAGTATGATTGTTTCACGATCGGGAGTGATGAGGACTTGCAGGTCATGTTTCTTTGTCGTAGGCAGTTTCCCGAGGTAAGGACACCAGCGCTGTTAGCAAAGTTGGTTGATGTGGTATCTAGCTCAGGTGGTTCGAACCGGAATGCCAATACTATAGCCACGGTTGCCGGCTCGAGCTCAAGACCTGCGGTTGCTTCATCCTCCGTTCCTGTGTATGAGCCATCGATACAGCCTGTTGCCTCCCCATCGTTTGCTGTTGATCTCAGCGGCAATGTCGGAGACGTGGTTCGATATGGGGAGCATCTTCCGACCGAAGTGCAGTGTCCTACACCGACTGGTGTTGGGGAGGGATTGTTTGATGATCAAGATGACGATGATGTCGAGCTTGATATGATTGCTGATGACAGCGGCGATGATCTTGGAGCGACTGATCCGAGAAGGGCTACAGGTGGATCTAGTTCTGGCACACAGCAGTACCCACCCCATTTTTCATCGTTGGACCTGGATGCCATGAGGCATGACGAAAATCCTAGGCAGACGGCTGGATTTGGCGCTAGAGATACGGAAGGGTCTGCCGGTATGACAGAGTTCCAGGTTGGGCAACAATTTCAGGATAAGGATGAGGCGCTGTTGAGTGTGAAGACTTACAGCATCCGCCGAGGGGTCCAGTACAAGGTCGTTGAGTCTGACTACCACAGGTATGTTGGAAAGTGTTCTGAGTTTGGGAATGGGTGCACATGGTTGATTCGGTTGAGTCTCCGTCAGCGCAAGGGCATCTGGGAAGTGAAGCGGTACAACGGACTGCATACCTGTCTCGCCACCTCCATCTCCAGCGACCATAGGAGTCTGGACTACCATGTGATAGCGACATTCATTATGCCAATGATTAGGGCTGATGCATCCGTCAACATCAAGGTGCTTCTAAATGCCACGGCCGCACACTTTGGATTCAGGCCTACGTACAGGAGGGTATGGATGGCGAAGCAGAAGGCCGTTGCAGTCATCTATGGGGACTGGGATGAGTCGTACAACGAGCTCCCTCGGTGGGTGTTAGGAGTTCAGTTGACGATGCCTGGCACTGTAGCAGTCCTCAGGACTTGCCCTGTTCGAGTTGGGGGACAGCTGGACGAGTCTCATGCTTATTTTCATAGGCTGTTCTGGACTTTCCCCCCTTGTATCGAGGCCTTTTGTCATTGCAAGCCCTTGGTGAGTATTGACGGCACCCATCTATATGGCAAGTATGGGGGAACGTTGCTTGTCGCGATTGCACAGGACGGGAACTCCAACATACTCCCTGTGGCATTTGCACTAGTTGAGGGTGAGAATGCTGAGTCATGGTCTTTCTTTCTCTCCCACCTTCGTCAGCACGTGACACCTCAGCCGGGTCTGTTAGTTATTTCAGATAGGCATAACGGCATCAAGGCAGCGCTCGAGGCTCCCGATAGGGGATGGTTACCTCCGGCCGCATACAGGGCGTTCTGCATTCGACACGTTGCAGCTAATTTCGCCCTCACCTTCAAGGGAAAAGATTCCCGGAGGCTTCTTGTGAACGCCGCATATGCGAAGACCGAAGTGGAGTTCGACTACTGGTTTGACATTCTGCGCTCTGAGAATCCGGCAATGTGTGACTGGGCGAACCGAATTGAGTATTCGTTGTGGACACAGTACTGTGATGAGGGTCGGAGATTCGGGCACATGACCACCAATATTTCTGAGTGTGTGAATTCAATCCTGAAGGGGGTAAGGAACCTCCCTGTGTGCTCGCTGGTTAAGGCCACATACGGAAGGCTGGCGGAGCTATTTGTCCGTAAGGGGAGGGAGGCCGAGGCTCAGATGGGTACCGGACAACAATTCAGTCAATACCTAGTAAAGTGTATCGAGGCCAACCTGAAGACAGCCAGGTGCTTCACGGTGACTGTTTATGACAGGGATAACTCGGAGTACACGGTGGCAGAGACGACTCCGACAGGTTCATTCTCACTTGGTACCTACAGGGTCTCACTAGGGTCTCAGACTTGTGACTGTGGATACTTCCAAGCACTTCATTTCCCGTGTCCTCACGCATTGGCATGCTGTGCTTATTCACGTCTTAATTGGATGCCTTATGTCCACCAGGTCTATCGCCTTAGTTCCGTTTTCGGTGTCTATCAGATGGGATTTACACCTCCCATTCCGGAGGGATTCTGGCCACCTTATGGCGGGCCTACCGTTATACCGGATCCGAACATGAGGCGTGCGAAGGAGGGTCGTCCGAGGTCCACCCGCATTCGCACCAACATGGATGATGCAGATCCGAACCGGCCAAAGAGATGTGACCTCTGCAGGCAGCCAGGACACACTCGTCGGAGTTGTCTGCAAGCCGGACGACCCACTGGGACAGCTGGGAATGAATAGGAACGTTGGTGTGTCTTTTTTTTTTGTATCAGCAGCTGTATTTTATTTCAGTTAGCAATCAATGTTCTAGGTGGAACTCATTTGTATTTTATAAGTGATGAAAGTTGTAATTCGTACAAGATATGCTTGTTGAATGTCTTTCTAATTATGTAGTTAAGTTAAATGAGTAAAATCATGGAAATGATGGGATGACTGATAATACATAACATAACATCAAAGTAACTGCTGCATGAACAACTAGCTTAATGAAACCATACATAACACTGATAACCAACAAAAAAGATACATAACATAAACATAACAAGACGACATACACCACGATCCCCAAATCATCTAAAGAGGTGTGACCCCGTGAAACAACGGCGTGGAACCCGTGTCCTATGACCTCTCCGTATAAATGGCTCCTCATCCTCAATGGAGTCATCCTCGTCATCCGGAGCTGGCTGTGTCGACGTCCTGGGGGGGACATGCACGGGTCTGGATGATGACGGGCCGGCTACGGAATGTGACCCCAGAGTCTGGGCCGATGCTAGCGTCCCACCCAGGACAAAAGTCTGCACAGGAGGCACCGTGGCAGGCTCGTTCAGATCTACATCTAACGGTGCCTGTGTCCCTGTCGTGTGAACCCGTCCTCGTGCAGCATCATCCTCCTGCATGATGGTCCGGATATCCTCAAAGAAATGCGGTCCACCGAACTTGGCGACAATCCCATCACTAGCAAGGAAGTCTGGAAACATGGAGCCCGGACTCACCCATGGAGTACTCTCCTGAAGTGTCTGGTCGTTACCGGGAACACCGACGAAATAATCTCCAAGAGGTCCACCCCCAAGCCCAGCGTCAGTGTGACTCGTGGGATCTCCCATACCAGATCCATACCACTCACCATCATGCCCCCCTGATGGGGCCTATCAACCCCCGCCCCATCACCTCCTCCAACTGCATCCCCCCCAGGCTGATGGGCATCCTCTCTAGCAGCAGCCCCCCTCCTCCTGCCTCCACGCCCACGTCGTCTCCCGCCACCCCTACCTGCGTCCTCGACATCCTCCATAGCATGATCCAGCCAGTTCCACTCACGCTGGCTACGACATGTCCCGACTCGAGCTCTCCTCTCAAGACGACGTCTGTCAGGAACATCGTCGACTCGGTCCATCTCTGGAACTTGGCCTGCACCCCTCTGCGTCGCCTCATCCGGAATAGGAAGACCTCTCGGATCCCCCAATAATATCTCCGACGACAGGAACCTCTTTCCGTGCTGATGCCACCATGCCAAGAAATCATGCAAGGGACCCGGGTCAGCCACTATGTCGAACTGTAAAATGTGCTCCGCACGATTCTGCCAGTGAAGATGCCAGTCAGGTAAGTGCGACGGGAACCAACGGTCACCTCCTCGCCCGTCCTTCGACATCAAGAAGTCGATGTTCAGGGCGGGATGCGGCGGGGGCTGAACGCCGCCAAACTGCGGTAAAACTCTATCAACCTGATGCCTTTCAACCACCGCAAAATAAATCAGGGACGTCACACAACGCCATAACATCGTATGACGAGGCTCCAAGACCTCCGGATGGACAACCTGGATGACGTCGAGTGCGCTATAGGGCATCCATATGAACTAAAAAGACAAAAAAGAAAAACAATATCACGCTTCTGTTAGACCATATAAACTGAAAGAACGACTATAAATAGATATGGGCTCCGCGTACTTACATCTCGAGGCTGTAACAAGTCGATCTTCAGGCGAGCCATCTGTACACGAGGTCCCTTGTTGCTAATCCCAGGATTGTAACCAGACCATCTGCGCAAGAAAATATACATTTTAACGCGTTCATGACTCATTATACAAGGCACGAAATTGCTTGCACAATTGAAAATTCATAACAATAAGGATACATAATACAAAACAATAACGGTACCTCGAGGCAAGGGGCCAGCTAAACACATCATACCCAATAGGCCTAAAAGAAGGAAACCTCCAGAAGATCCAAGAATGCAGTAACTGTAACGGCCCAGCTAACTTCACGACATGTCTGTTGGCGACTCGGCACATGCACCGGTACAACCAACCTAGTGCCGCCGATCCCCAACTGTAGCCACCCATCTCCTCAAGTCTAGCAACAAAGGGTAGCCATCTGATGTGTATACGATTGCCGGACTTGTCGGCAAACAGCTGCGTGCCCAACAACATCATGATATAGGCACGGGCAAAGCGCCTAACTGTCTCCTCATCAGCCCCTACGGGACACTCTGCAAATGTCTCCTGGAACCAGGTGCAGTTGACTGCGAATTTCTGAACTTGGTTTTCGGGAGGTAAAACACCGAGCAACTCATGGAACCACTGCCAAGCTGGCCTCCCACCCTCAATGTAAAGGTGGAAGTCTGTCAGGCAACCACTGACGTAATGTCCGTCCACTGGCAACCCCAGCTGGTAAGCGACGTCCTGAAGCGTGATGGTGCACTCTCCGAACGGCATGTGGAAGGTGTGCGTCTCAGGCCGCCACCTCTTGACGAATGCGCTGACTAGGGGTTCGTCTAGTCGGAACCATCTGTCGTTCAGTCTCGCAAGATGGTACAATCCGGCCATCTGCAAGTACGGAACGTACCTCTCATCAAGACGCATCCCCTGCTGCCGCCTAACGCTGGATATGCAACGCCGAGGCTGGGCAGTAGATAAACCGCATAATTAGAACAGATGCACAAACCACTAACGTATACAATATATTTCATAAAGAACCAAAAAATAAATCGTGCGACACATCATATATTAAGCCAGCGACCAACCTTGTATACACAAACCGCTAACATAAACCACGTGCAAAAACCATTAACAAAAACAACAATCACTAACAAGTAAAACCGTTAATGAAAACCCCTAGCCTAAACCTCAACCCTAAACCACTACCCTAAACCACTAACAGTCACTGAAACCACTATACAAAACCATTAACAAAAACCACTAAGAAAAAACAATAACAAAAAACCACTAACAAAAACCACTGGCTTATACCACTATCCTAAACCGCTAGCACTAATAGAAACCGCTATCAAAAACCATTAACGAAAACCACTTGCCTACATCACTATCCTAAACCACTATCCTAAACCACTAACCTAAACCAGTAACCTAAACCACTAACAATAACATAAACCATTATAAAAAACCATTAACTACTACCACTATCATAAAACCACTATCATAACCCATGAAGAAATACCGCTATCATAAACCGCTTTCATCAACCACTACCATAAACCACTAACAAAAAACACTATCAACAGCGCAACATCATAAACCACTAACCTCTTCGTTGATTACACCGGCGATATGAGTAACTCCATCCAAACGATAAAGCCTCCCCGGATCATCCCCCATCGCCTGAATATGCCACTCCGGTCTTACTCGGCCCGAATGTTGGTCGTTTTCTCTAGGATTTGGTGGGATATGAGAATGATAAAGTGAATCGAATGAACTTGGTTCGAACTCCTTATATAGCCGAAATCCGTGTAATTCGAATCAATTAGACTCGAATTACTAACACTCACCAAATTCACCTAATTCGAATCAATATGATTCGAAATTCACTCAAGTGCCGTTTTCCAAGTAATTCGAAATGATATGACTCGAACTACTCCAACATAATTCGAAGTAAGTCGTTTCGAATTATTAAGGAATTTTGCATGCATAATTCGTTTCTAATTGATTCGAATTACGTGAGAATATTCTTTGATAGTAATTCGATTTGAATTAATTCGAATTACTTGCAAACTGAATTCGAATCCTTTTGATTCGAATTATATAAAAATCTGTTCTAGTGGATTGACGTATCGAAAGTTGATTTAGCGGATTTATGTTAAACTGAGCTCCCCTTGGCTCATTTGAATTTTTTATCCTAATTTATATGTGTTGTTACTTATATTGGCATTAATTATTTCTTATCATGTGGTAAATGATAACTGGTGACAATATTTTAGATTTTTAGTACTATATATTATATATTATGTGGTTGACTGTTTTTTCTTTTTTATCAAATAGTATTAAAGTTTTTAAAAGAAAATTACAAAATTCAACTTGGTGATGGACTGATGGTAAGTATATAAGATCCAAACAAGGCCATAGGTAACGAAGGGGATTTAAGTGAAGAGACAGGTGTCAGTTATGGATTTTTATGTGTTAGAGTTGTCGGAAGGAACAAGCCAGTGACGTGTTTATCCTTATCCATCAAATCACACTCTCTCAGTCTCTCTCCTACTCTCTGCTTACTAATTAGAAATTACTCCACCACTCATAAAAAAGATTGTGACTGTCAAAAACTCAAAATGAAATGTTAATAGAAACGGAGTAAAATGATATTAAAATAAAGGATAAGATTCTGGAAAGAATATAATATAATTGGTGGACCAGGGAAAAGTGTAGCACAAAATTTGAATGATAATATACCAAATTGCTTTCTTTTTGTTAGATTTCCTTGTAAACTTTTAAGAATTTAATGTTTCGGTATAAAAAAAAATTTACATCTATATTTAATTATATAACATTAAATCAATAATTTTTTTTTTTTTTATGTTGGTCGTATAAATAATCATAAAAAAATAAGATGTAACTGGACTATTGTATATTTGTATTGCATATCAAAATTAAATCATGTTAGTTCTATATATTTTTGGGGGTTGCATTGCATGCTATCTTAATTAATTAGTTTAATGTTCATACTTCATTCAGATTGTTTATGCAAAATTGTGAACTTTATATAGGCATTTGGAATTATACTAAATACTAGTCCACATGCACATGATAACAACAAATCACCAAACTAGTAAATATCCTTATTTTATTATGTCACAAGCAATTGATTTATGTATTTCAAATGAAACTCCAAAAGTAAAAAAAGCAATCTTATTGGTGTGAAAAAATTAAGCAAAGTTATATGGAAGTGTCCATGTAAAATGAAAAGGCAAATAACAATTGCTTGATCCCCATGAAGAAAAAGACAATCTATTAGGTCCATAGAGAATAGAAAAGAAAAGATAAAGGCATTAAAGCATGGGTGTGTGCATGTGATTCAAACATTTTTAATATGTGGGGACTGCATCTGCTCTCAGCATTTGGCATCTCATTCTAAATTTACTTATACTATTAAGATATCAGTACAGTAGTAATTAGTTAAGATCAGTTGTTTCTGTTTTATTGATTGGTTAGATAAAATATAAAGGTGCATGAATTCGGAAACCAAATTGAACTATATTTTAATGTATGTTTGGATACTGTATTACTGTCAACTTGACCAAAAAAAAAAGGAATATCCCCAAATAAACAATTAATAATAAACTAATAATAGGTGAATAGTTTTATAATTAATCTAATGAGCAAAAAATCTACCAAAGACATGGACAATAGATATGCTCAACAGTCAACACTCATGGTCATAAATAATGCTGCTTAAATATGATACAAAAGCCACAACTGCTTATTTTTTAAGAATTTTATTGCTGCTTAAATATATTAAGGGACCCCTCACTCTCAGAATCACTTAATTATATAATTTGTTTCAGCCTTCCATGCAGATGAGGCACCTAATTGACTCTCCTTTCAGCATTAAATCAAATGATTTATTGATCTCAGAGAATGGGATTGAGTGAGTGATGAATTTCTCCAATTCTAGCTCCTGCAGCATCACCAGTGTCAAATTTGCAATACATATTAGAAAAAGTGGACTTTATAAAACATTTGAAGTTCATAGATATGAATATTTTAGATGTAAGGTTAGCCTTACTTTGTTCATGTACTTCTCCACAACAGAGGGAATATCAGAGAGTGGTTTGTAGTTTCCATAGAAGGTACCCTTAACAGTCCTCTCATACAATAAGTTGATGGATTTTGTTTTGAATTCATCTTCACTGCTTGGTAGACCAACAAGCACAGCAACACCCCAACCCTGAATCAAGAAACAATTAAGTTGCAACATTACTTACTTATTACTTGCTTAATAAGTTACCATCTACAATTACATACATCATGAACAGATTCAAATGCTGCAATCGCGACTTCTACGTGTCCAGTGCATTCTAGAGCGCGATCAACTCCTCCATCGGTCATTTCAACAATCACCTATTCAGCAATCAAAATGCAAAGTCTATTAAAAAAAATACCAGAAGAATTTAATTTTTTCATATACTGTCAGTGTTTATATTTTGGAACTAAACTAACCTGTTGCACAGGTTTGTCATGATCTTTTGGGTTCACAAAGTCAGTGATTCCAAAACTTTTGGCTGCCAAGAAATTTTAGAGGCAAAAGTTTAATGAGGAATTTAATTTAACTGCATATGTTACATTGAATGTTAAAAATTGTGAGCAATTATGGAACCTACCTTGTTCCTGTCTGCTAGAAAGTATATCAACTCCAATGATTCTTGATGCACCAGAAAGCCTTGCCCCTTCAGCAGCCTAAACATGAACATCAATCAACAAGGAAAAGAAAAAAAGCTATCAAATCACTCAAATACAATGCTAAGTATAATGGATTAGTAAAGAAACATACAGCAAGACCAACTGCTCCCAATCCAAAGACAGCAACAGTAGAACCGGGCTTTGGTTTTGCCACATTTAAGGTTGCACCAAGTCCTACAAACATCAACAAATCTAACATTAAAAAAAAAAGGTACAATTATCTAGGTTGTTTACTAACTCTATATATTTACATAGCCGATCCTAGCCAGTGGGATAAGACATTGTGCAAGGATCAAAGTTGGTTACTAATTAAGTAGTAATTGTGGTTAGTACCTGTGCAGATTCCACAACTGAGAACACAAACTTTGTCAAGTGGGGCAGCAGGGTTGATCTTTATAACACACTTAGCATGTGAGACAGTGTATTCACTGAATGTGGAAGTTCCAAGGAAGTGGTAAATGGGTTTTCCATCTTTGGAGAATCTTGATTTTCCATCACTTAGCATGACACCAGTATCAGTGTTGAGCCTGAGGACTTCACAGAGGTTGCTCTCTTCAGACTTGCAGCTTCGGCATTCGCCACACTCTCCGGTGAACACAGGTAGCACATGATCTCCTGGCTTCAGATTTGTCACACCCTCCCCTATGCTCTCCACAATCCTGATTATTCAAAATTAATCAAACAAGCAAGAACATATGATTCTGCAAAGAAAGAAAGATATAATAGGCTAACCCTGCAGCTTCATGACCGAGTATGCGAGGAAACAACAAATTCCTACCCCCCTGAATAAGAATAAAACAAGTTATCTTGAATATTAATGAAGAAGTGAAGAAGAGAGTAAAGCATACCTTGCTCTTCCAGAAGTAAAGATCAGAATGACAAAGACTAGTGTAGAGGATCTTCAAGCGAACTTCACCGGCCTCTGGTGGTGCTACCTCTACTTCTTCTATGGCCAGTGGCTTCCCTTCTTCCCATGCAACCGCAGCTATCAATGCAATAATCATTTCATCAATGCATTGAAGAAAAAGAGAGAAAGAAACATAACATGACTAAGTAATAGTACCTCTGCACTTGATGACTCGACCAGCTGTGCTGCTAGACATGGCTTCCTTCTTTGTGATGAATGATAATGGATTGGTGTTTCTTTAGTACTAGCTTTAGTGTTTTATGGTCTTCAATTTTCTTCCTGTGCTTCCTGCTACCAACATCAACTCTAATAATAGCAACAAGCTTAAGATCAGAGTGTGTTTTGTTGGCTTCTGCTTAACATTATTTAGTGTATTTACTGATTAATCATGTTAGTTCCTCCAAAACTTAACTGTTAAAGTAGACTGGTATCAACAGTGTGACAGTGATAGAAGTGGACAACCAGAGCTATCAAATCCTGTGCCGTGTGTCTCTTGAATTCTTCCAGCATGCATTTTCAAATAAGGGACACTTGTCTTAGTAAGAGTACTGCATGATATGATATCTTATGTTATGATTAAGATTGAAGAGTTGTCTATCTCATGCATATTCAAACAACGAGCTAGCTTTGATAAATAAAACCATATCTGTTTAATTATATGAATTATCAATATCTGTGTAATTAAATAGGTAATTAAGATAATCTTTTTATAATTTATACAATTAAATAGACAACTTCAAAAATATTTAAAGTAATAAGTATAATGACAGAAATTAAATAATTAAATATTAGAATATTTATCATAGGAAAATCTTTAAAAGAAAAAAATCTATGAACTTAGATTTGGTTTGATAAAAAAAAATTTCTAAAATTGTTGTTGAAAGTTGTCTTTTAAAAGTTACAGTACCTGCGCTTCAGATCTTTGATAAAATCAAAATAAAAATTATTTTTACCACAATTATATTTGATAAAACATCTTTTAAAAATAAAAAAAGACCGGACATATCTATAATAAAGAATAATTACATTTTTTTTAATTTTAAAATTTTATATAATATAAATATTAAAAAATTATTCCATAAACTCGTACAAAAATTAAAAGATTGAAAACTAAGAAAATTATGAAATTTTATATAAGTATGCCTAAATACTTGTTATGTATTATTTAATAATAAATTTCATAAAGCACTGTTATTATTTAACAAGACTAATAAACATAAAACATTACTCTATTCTAGTAGACCAATAACATTACACGAACCAAATATATTACAAGGGGAACCATAGAATAAATTAATTAATTAACATCACTTGTAAGAAAAAAATGACTAGAAATCATCAATAATTTCTCAATTGCAAAATGTGGCCGCTTTGATATTTTAAAATTAAATTTGTATTCATCAAAATTAAAAAGTTTAATATAATTTTATATAATAAATATTTAAAATTACCTTTATTAATTATTAACATCAAATTTCCTTTATTTTTCTACACATTTTTTATTTGTTGAAGTCCTCATATATTTTTTATTTTTCACCCAAACCTTCATAAATTCTACGCACATCACACACTATGTATGAACTTCTTTTATTTTAGAAGCCAAAAATACTAAAAAAATTAAATACAAGTAGAGGAATTTAAGAGCACCTTAATTTTTAAAAAAAAAATTTTGTTTTACCAAAGATAGGAGACTCGAATCTGCAACCTCTTAATTAAGTATGGAAAGACTATACCATTTAAGATATAACTCATTGACCTTAATTTTTAAAAGTTTAAGTACAAATATATTTTTTTTTATTTATCCAACATAAAATAAAGTATTTAACTCTCCAAAAAATTTTATCAAATCAAATTCTAGTACAACAAAATCTTTGTTCGATCTTGAAAAATACAAACATAATGATGAATACTATAGTAAAAATGGTGATAAGATCATTTTCAGCATGTAGAAATTTTAATGCCCTAAAAGGAGTTTGAAAAAAAAAATATTCAGTCTTCCTTCTTCATTATTACTCTATTAGTCTGATACCTCACATTTTCACTCTGAATCATATCACACTTCCCAACACCTTCAATCTCTGAATTCTCCTCTGTGAGCTTGTGCGAATAGAGTTTTCACAATAATGAGCCGCCCACCATCACCACCACCTTTCAACAGTTTCGAGCGGGAATAAGCGTCCCTTTAGGGTACTTTAATGTGATAATATCCTTACCATTTATCAATGAAGACGATGTTCCGAAATTTGTACTCGGTATCTTTGTAGGAGTGCTGGTTGTTCTATCATTCTAAAGATTATTATTTTAATTTTTAATTTGTTTGTGACAATACATATATTAATTATAATCACAAATGATGTTATTTTAAATTAAATGACTTATATAATGGTGATCTCATTTATTGTTATAAATGTTAAATTGAATAAGTCATTATTACTTTTGATTTTGAATTAAATAAGAATAAAACCAGATATTATCTTTTATCCTTTAGATAATTATCTTTTGAATTTCAGATATATTATCTTTTAGACTTTAGATACTATTTGATTTGGGTTTTAGAGTTTAATAGGTGTTATGCTCAAATATATGTAACATGACTATTTTTTAGGTAATTATCTACTTATATTAAAATATTAACATATATTATATTAGATATCTCAAATTATTCAACTGTTATCAAATATTATTTTCACGTAAAACTAAGTAGTTTTCTTCAATTTATCTATTCTATTATATAAAAATCGGATGTCTGCACTTAATGATGGAGCTGACGTAGCATGCTCTGGAGAGTGTTTCCCGATTTAATTATTTTAACTCATTCAATACAATTTATTACCATGACTTAATTATATCAGCTAATTGATTTGATTAGATATTTAAATATTAATATAATTTATTATAATATATATTACTTAATTAATTTTACTACATTAATTATAATTTGTTATATTAGTTAATTAATTTATTCATTTATAAAGTCTGAAATAAAATAAATAATTTATTGTTTATTCTAATTGAATTTATTAAATTTAATTATACATTATATACGAATTAATAATAATTTGTAAATTACTTTATATTATATATGTATTAACAAAATATTATATATGTCTTAATGTGTTAATTAAATATTATATACGCACAGAAAAATAAATACAAAGATGATTTATATAATATTAATAATATTATATTAGCACGGTGATTTTTTTTTTGTTTTGATATCATATAGTATTAATAATGATAATATTATTATATAGTATTATATAAACTTTCTAATATTAGTATAGAAAATTAGAAAATTATTCCTTATGGCAATCATTCTTAGTAGAATAGTGTGTCCTTTATATAGTATTAATAATTGTTGCTTAATTTAAAGTAATCGTATGTTAGTATCTTAAATTTATTTTCAATAATGTCCTAAATAGATAAATCTAATTGAATTGAATGATTATATAAAATATTCTATATTATTAATATACTAAAATTAAATTTATTTTTTGTACAGAATTTTATAGGTAAATTTTATACAAGATTAAGTAATTTTTTATTTTTTTTATTTGTTTTATTTATGTTAATTTATTTAATTTTAAGTAGCGTCATATTTACAATTACCGCCAGTATGATATTTTATAAAATATGAAAATCAATTTTTTTATAATTTAAATATCAATGTTTGAATAGAAGAACTTAACAGACTCACAATGAGAGAGAGAAGAAAATTTACTTAGAGAAAAGAAACTCGGCATGAGAATGGTGGCGATGGGCTCAACAGCGACGGTAACGGGATGAGCAACGATGATGACATAAGCTGTGAACAGTGACGGACTCAGAAAAATTTAGTAATGGGGACAAAAATATAATAAAATTTAGGTATAGATATTTTTTTTGCTTCCCACGATATTCAACAAGTTAAGGACTAATCCGTCATGAATTTGAATTCCATTTAAGAATCTACAATTGGCCGGCAACGAGTATAGGCCGGCAACGAGTTGCTATACATACGAGACAGAATTCGAACCCTCAATACTTATTTAAGCGGACTCACTTGATCAATCTAAATTGGTTTAGATATATTCAAAATTTAAAATTAGAACTATCTAATACATATTGATAAGAACTAGAAATATACACACAATCATTATTATAATATTTAAAATAATAAAAATATAATTTCATACACATAGTATAACTAATTTTTAACCAAAATAATTACAGTATATTATAATTGTCAAATCTACTTATTATAATTTTTATAGTATAAATAAATTTTTTAACCAAAATAATTACAGTATATTACATAGATAATATATTTTTTTATCTTAGACAATTTTTAAAAAATTACTAATAATTTAAGTTGTATTTAATTAGAAAACTAAGTTTTAATTTAATTATTAATTAATTAACTAATATAATATAATTAATTATCACTAATTTTTTTGTGTATTTATTTATTTTTCATACTAAATCAAATTTAACAATATAATTATTATGTGTTAAGTTTAACAAAATATTTTTTAACATAAAATACAAAAGAACTATTTATATTTTATTTTGAGACAAATATAATATAATAAGTGGTATATATGTATATAAATATTAATTTTTTTCAAAAAAATTTGTGGGGGCAAATGCCCCCTCTATATTAAACGTGGGTTCGTCTCTGGCTGTGAAGGAAGATGGGAGTTGTGAATAGGTAAGCGGCGATGGACTCAGCAGCAACATGACAGGAGCTATGCAGTTTTTTTGTGAAGAAGTCGAGAAGAAGAAGATTTTAGGTGAGGATGATTGAGTTTATCTTGCATGGCTATAGAGTATAGACTGAAGCTATGAATAATGTGTGATGTGAGGCAAATCCTAATTACTAAAAAGTGTTTATATGTATATATTCGGGGCAGGTACACCTTAAACCCGACTATACCTGTCTTAAGCAAAATCTGTCCCGACTCGAGTCAAGTTATTATCCTTTTCATCCGGGTATAGACAGGTCGGGTACCTGCGTATTCGAAAATTCCTGCCAAGTCTAACCACGTAATGATACTCATTTTATTAAGGGTTTATCGCTAGCCAATGGATTGCTATATACACAAAGCGAGATTCTAACTTCTAATAGTTGTTTAAGCGGACGAGTGAGATGATCACTTAACAAACTCAAATTGATTAAGATAAATACTAATTATTTTTAATATTTTAATATTAAAAATTTTAAAAATTTGATTTTAATTATAACTTTATAAAATATTTATAATAATAATTATTATATATATTATTTAATTTTTTAATAAAATTTTTAATATAATTTTATGTATTATCCCGTACCTTGTAGGTACGGGAACAGACACTAGTTATCTTAAAAAGTGCCAAATAAAATTAAAATGAAAGAGTAAAAGATTAACGAGAGCACTTAAAGTGGAAAAAATTTACATACCTGGACACCCTTTTCTTTTAATTTTATTTGGCACTTTAATGTAATAAAAAAAAGTGACTATTTGCATAAAAATGTTTTCAAGTAAAAATAGTTGATAACTATATGATTAAACAGATTAACATAATATATGTCGACAACTTATCAACTATATGATACTATCATGTGAGTAACTACCTAAAACGAATTGTCAACTATATGATATTTGGCACTTTAATGTAATAAAAAACAGATACTATCATGTGAGTAGCTACCTAAAACGAATTAGTCATGTTTGGTCACTAATCAACTACATGATACATATTTTCAGAATATTGTGAATTTAAAGGAAGTATATCTTCAAGCATCTAGGAAGCTAATGGAGCTGCCGGATTTATCTAGAGCCTTAAAGCTTCAAGTATTAAACATTTCTGAGTGTGTGAGTATGCGCCAGGTTCCCTCATCTATTGCATCATGCCACAATCTACTTGAGCTCAATTTAAGTAGATGTTACTGTTAATGTTGCAAATGTGAGGAGTGCATAAAGTTAGTCCCACGTCAAAGAAAGCAAGAAATCCATTAACTTACTACCTTAAGGTTTTGAGTTGGATGTATTGTCTTCTCATCTTTCTATGCTGCCACACAACATAGGCATGCTCTCATCATTGAAGTACTTGTCACTTTGGCGGAGCAACATAACTTGCTTGCCCGAAAGCATCAAGCATCTGTCACTGCTGAAATCACTCAACTTGAGGGGTTGTGAGATGCTTCAGTCCTTGCCGGAGCTTCCATCTTCTATTACAGAACTAGATGTTATTGACTGCACCTCATTAGAGACTACTACTCCATCTGCATTTGCCTGCTCCGACGAGCAGATTGAGACCGAAATCTTTGCTTTTGCCAACTGCATAAAGTTAGACCATCTTACAAAGAAAGGGATTATGGAAGATGCGTGTATGAGAATAGAGAGAGCAGCGAATACTTGTCTAGCAGCAATAAAAGAGAACGAGGACAATGATAGAAGAGCATTACTTGTTAATCCACACTATCACTACAAGGTTCAGGGTTGCTTGCGAGAGAACGAGATGGAGAAGGAGGATGGAAGAGAATATCAATATCATCATAGGGTTCAGTTTTGTTTGCCTGGAAAACAAGTTCCAAGTTGGTTCACTCATAGAAGCAGAAACAAAGAAACCATGATGACTATTGAACTTGTCCTTCTTCCCATGCAACCGCAGCTATGAATGCAATTAATCATTTCATTAATTTTTTTAATTTATTGTTTAAAAAATCATCTAAATACATAAATTTAATTAAAAAATTATATAAAATTGTTTATATCAAAATTAAACTAAAAAAATGTATATGAGAGGTAAATGTGGAAATAGAAAAACTGATATCCGGTTTTGGAGGTTGGTTATTTGTATACCTAAAGAGTCCAATTCGACTAGCTATACATTAAATTCTTTTAGCTTTTTTTTCACATAAATTCAAAAAGAAGAAAAATAATTACAACAAAAGCATACATAAATGGAATGTTTGGTACATCCTTTTTTTAATATTTAAAATACAAATTCAAATATCTTTAAAATCAATTTGTTTAAAACTAAATTTAAAAATCAAAATTATAATCTGAATAAAATCCGAAATAATCTAAACGGATTCAACAATAATTTAAATTATATGAAATTTGAAAATAAAATAAAATAACCATTCCAATTAGAAAACTTGAAGAGCGTAGTATTCAAAACTAACCTTTCTTCTAACCTTGTGCAGAGAAGAAGAAGCAGGGAAGAGAATCGAGAGGTCTTCATCTTCTGCCAAGATGCCAAGAACCCAATTACGCAAAATTGGTCAGTTTCATCTTTTTGTTTTATTTCTGAGAAATATTCATACATGAATGAGGAAATAAATTCTTCTTACCATTTCAATTTTCAAAAGAATTAGATGTAGATAATCAATGAAAATTTTATTGTTTCAGGTTTTTTCTTTCCTGAGTGTGTAAGAATTTTTGTATGGGATAATGTCTATCTATCATGTTCTCTTTTTTTTCTGTTTCAGTTCTTGCTACTTATTACATTAATGATTCAATTTTATGGTGAACTAATATGGTTTGGATTCATTATTATGAGTTCAAAACAATTTCTTTTTATTTGCTTTATAATGTCAATCTTCACTTTTATACTGTGTATTTTGATAAATCTATATTCTGAAGATGGCCTTAGAGAAGTAGAAGATTTCGGAAGGACCGTTCCTTTTGAGTTGACTGTCTATCCTGGAGAGGTACCATCATACACACTTTTAAGGTTTCAATTATATTTTATCGATTAATTATGAATCAAGAATTAGATCCTCTTCAAATTTGGTGCAGGATGTTGTCGCAAAGCTGTGGAAGGTTTGGGAAGCAAGTACTCACTCTAGCTATGCAATTGCAGCCTTCGGTCATATATCAAAAGCCGCAATTGGCAAACCAAACTCAGATTTGTTTCGTATATATGAAGTACAAGCAAACAATCACTTATGTGTACTTATTCATGTGTGTCATTCTTTAATGTTCTTCTCTTATTCCATTTATTTACGTGCTTTTCTGCCATCTGCATGTAGGGAGACTTTGAGATTCTGTCTCTGTCTGGACATTATGTGAATGAAGAGGATGGTTCTGCAGATTGGCGTTTGGGCATCACACTGGCTGATTCTGACAGTGATAGAGAGGCTTTTGGTGGCAGCTCCATCAATACATTGATAGCTTCTGACATTGTATCTGTAAGAAAATTTCACTTATTTTCAACTTACTTTCTTGAATTGTAATGTGATTATACATTCTACTAACTTTGTAACTTTTAGGTACGTATTATAAACTTTGAGAAAGAAGAAGAAAAGAGCGATGAAACTGGAACTTCCTCTACAATTGGTGGGGTGCTGATGTCCCTGCTCCTTGCTCTTGAGAAGAAAATAATGGGATTCTTTTCGGATCCGATGGTCAACGAGAGTGATAAGGAAAACTAATTTGAGAACAATGTGACTAGTTTGATTTCTAAAAGGATTACCTTTTTCGTTTGAGGATAGTTTGATTGTATGTTTCAGGTTTGGTTAAATAATAATAAAGTAGACTATAAAACATTTCAGTACGATACTCAAGAATTGTATTCATCATGAGTCATTTCACTGCATTAAGCTAGCAATTACTAGCTACTTCTCTTTTAATGTCTTCCTCAGTTTTAGAGGTCAATTCCAATGAAGGGGATTATGCCAATCCTTTTCATTATTCTCCTGAATTTAAAGAGAGACTCCAACCCAATGATTTTATGGATTGGGCAAGTCTTTAAACCAAAAGCAAGTTGAGACATATATAAGAAGTAATTATCTACTTATATTAAAATATTAATATATATTATATTAAATATGTCAAATTATTCAATCGTTATCAAATATTATTTTCGCATAAAAATATTTTTACTTAAGTAGTCTTTTTCATTTCATTATCTTAAAATAAACTCGCGCCTTTTATTTTTTACCAAATATAAGAGACTCGAACCCGCAACCTCTTAATTGAGTATGGAGAGACTATGCCTTGCGCGACAATAAAATAGATATAATATTAATTTAAAATTTAATAATTATAAAATTAAATGATGTATTCATAAATTAGATTTTAAATAAAATTACAAAAATACTTAATTTAAATTTATTTATTCAATTTCATATTATTATTTTTATTCTTTTGAATAGTCACTATAATTTATTTTTTTAAAATTATATCTAAATACTATAGTATAAAAAGATTAAAAATAATTTCTATTATGAGGCTATTTTGAACTCTGTTTAATATAGTATAAAAATTCAATTTTTTTTAGAATAGTTATTATATGAATATAAATGAATATTTCAGAATTAGAGATATATATTTAGATTTATATGTATACATATCTATGTTTTTTTTTTTTTGAAATAAAGAGAGCTCAACGCAACACAGTGGAGCAATGAGGAAAAACTACAAGCAGTAACTCACTACCCAACACTAACCCACTCCTAGTCATTTTCGGCATGGCCATCAACAACTAAAGGGGTCACCACCACTCTAATCCTCAGAAACCTTAAACGACCTGGTCTCTACCACACTTGAGGCCTGATCTCGGAAGAGCCCGACATTTTTTTCTAGCCAGATTGTCCAGATAATAGCAAAGAACTCAATGAACCACCTCTTTCTGTCATCCTTCCTTACTGATAATTGCGTCCAGCTTTCAAAGTGTTGTTTTAGCGTACCTTCCAAAGGCACGCAGTCACGCACACCACACCTGCCAAGTGATTTCACACCCAAGAAACAAGTGAAAAGTAGTTTTCACATACTTACAACAGAAAACACACATATTGTCATTCTGGTTAATAACACGTAATCGACACAGTCTATCCTTGGTATTCACTCTGCCTATCAACACAAACCAAAAAAACAGCTCAATTTTCGGTGGAACGAGCCCATTCCAAACAGCACTAGTGAAACTATAATTTGTAATTTCTTCCGATAGAACTTCAGCCTGCACCACCTGCACAAAGAAGTTAGTTGAATAAACACCATCTTTTTATTTATGATTGTTAAAGTAACAATTATAGTTACTGTTAATATATAAAATATAATTGTAAAATTTAATTATCCTTATTAATGTCAATAACACTAATTCATTACATAATAAAATGATTAAAATGATTGAATATAAAAGACAATTGTAAAATTTAATTACCCTTATTAATGTCAATAACACTAATTTATTACATAATAAAAAGATTGAGAAGTATTTTAATTAGAAATGAAAGGATTAAAAGATAATTTTGTCACTTAAGCATTATGGTAGAGAATTATGCTAGAAATTTAGAAAGTTAAGAATGAAGGTAGAGGCTATTTTTAGCTGTGTTTTAAACTTTAACACATAGATAATAGAAGGAAAGAGTAAAAGATTAACCAGAGCAGGGAATGGGAGGAGTACCCGATTTTGGGAAGATAACTGGCTACAAGGTGGCCCATTGAAGGTGGCATTTCCAAGACTATACTCTATTTCGAATCAGCAAGGTTCGATGGTAGGGGATTGTGGATTTTGGGATGGGCTTGAGTGGATATGGAACTTCCAGTGGCGGAGAGAGTTATTCCCATGGGAGCTGGAACTTGTCCACCAACTCCATGAGCGGCTAAGACAGGTGAAATTGACAGATGAAAAAGATGATAATATGGTCTGGAAGTTTGATAGTAAAGGAGTATTCTCTACTAAGTCTGTTGTGCAGGTCCTACAGTCGGAGAATCTGTCATATGAGATAACGAGTTACAGTTTCACAAGTTCTGTTTGGAGAGGAGTAGTACCGCCGAGGATCGAGCTGCTTGGGTGGTTTGTACTTATTGGCAGAGTGAGTACCAAGGAGAGATTGAGTAGAATAGGAATTATTAGGCCGATGATAATCTTTGTGTACTTTGCAAAAAGGAGGTAGAGTCGGTGGAGCATCTATTTCTTCTATGTGAGATAACATGACAGGTGTGGGATAGTTGGTTGAGGTCGTTTGGAGAGGTGTGGCCTATCCCTGGAACCATAAGGAAACTGTTTGAGAGATGGACTGGTAGGTATAAGCGGAAACAAGATCAGAAGAAATGGTTGCCGAGGTTCTTTACAGTTATTTGGAACATTTGGATGGAACGCAATGCTAGGATTTTTAATAATAAGGAAACAGGTGTGGACTTCGTAATAAGAAAGGCGATTCTGAGTTACAACGAATGGACTAAGAGTGATACTTTGGGTGGTTGAGGCATTGCAGAAAGCTTCAAAATTTATGTATTTTCTAAGTCTTGTTGTTTCTTTCGTTGCTTCACATTAGTGTGTTGAGCTTATGTTGATTCAAAAAAAAAGATTAACTAGAGCACTGAAAGTGGAAAAAATTTACATACCTGGACACCATCCCAAAGCTTTTCCAACCCGCTATCTATCACCATAAGTTTGGAAAAATTTTAAGTGTACTAAAACATTAGTGTTTGTTTTAACGATTAATTTTAATTAATATATATTTTATATATTTTTTATAATTTAAATTAACTATTAAAATAACTAAAATACTGGTGTTTTCCGTATACTTGAAACTCTTCTCATAAGTTTAACAAGGTTTTTAGTACAAAAAGATGATGATAAAGATTTCAAATGGCACACGCATTCCATTCAAAAAGTCTCAACTCTTCTGAAAGAGACTCAATACCTTGAGGAACACACAACAGACATTCCCCGTGCCTCGTCCAAGAACTACTAATTCTCAAAAACTGTCCCACTCTTCTTTGCTTCTTCCATAAACTTTTAAAGCCAATGGATTGCCATTAGCATAGTTAACCAGCTTGATGGTTAGCTCAGCATGAGCTTGGTCTCTTTCAATGTCATGGTTTTGTTTGAAGGCATTCAAATTAAAAAGCTTGAGATTCATCATCATTCAATGGCTTAACCTCATGTATGTGATCAACTTGTTTAACAAGAATACATGTTTATCCCTAGTTGTTACTCAAATCCTCTCCCACATAAATCTTGCAATTGGTCTGGATCATTGACATCATCAAGAACAAGAAGAATTCCCTTTCGACTAAGTCTTCGTTTGGCAAAATTGGTTATTCCATCATGTTTTTCCTCTAGTAGTTTAGAAAGAAGCTCTTTCTTCAAATGAGTCATGCCATATCTCTGAACTCTCTCCCTTACATTCTCCAAAAAAATATATACCTTGAAATTCATGCTGAAAATCTTACTTGCAAGAGTTGTTTTACCAATACCTCCCATGCCCCAAAATCCGATAACAAGAACAGCTTTCGATTCCCTGCATAATATTGATTCTAGCTCTGCAATTGGTTCATGAATTCCAACAAATTCTTTTGGATCACATTGGTATGCTTGGTTCAACCTTTGCAACACACAATTCACCAAATTGATTATAAAAAATTTTACAATTCAACTAGGTATTCTTTAAAAGTTGTACAATATTCAGCCTTTTATTACACAATAATTAAAATAAAAAATAAAACAAACATATCTAAAAATTATAAATAAATTTAGTATCTTTTTAAAATTAAATACACATTTAAAATACAAACTAAATAAAAGTAAAATTTAAAATTTAAATTTCAATTTTAAATTTCTAATTCAGATTTAATATATTTAACTATTAATATATTACAGTCACCAAAAAAAACTATTAATATATTACAATTTAAATACACATCCAAAAATTAAATTAGTTAAAATTTAAAATTTCAATTTTAAAATTCTAAAATAACATTTAAATCATCTCATTATTAACTAATACCAAACAAAACCCTGAAGGAAACAGGATAGTCACATTTACCGCACATCATAAACCCAGAGGCCCACGCCATCCGTAGTTTGTCATCCTCCGACACCGTTCGTCCGCGCTACCATCCTCGTCAGTGCTCATCCTCGACGCCGCCTTCCTCATCCTCAACGCTCATCCACAACGTCGGCTTCCTCTTCCTTGGTGCTCATCATCATTGCCGCCTTCCTCCTCTTTGTCGCCGTTCGTCTACATCAGCGTCGCCGTTCGTCTGCGCCGAGAACGTACCTAACGTTTGGATGGGCCTCTATTCATAGAGTTTTTCTTTGCGGATTCTCTGACACCATTGCTTTTGTTATTATTCTGTATATATATATATAAGTTTTTTTACATGAGTTTTGAATGTGTTGATAAAATATTTAGAGTGCATTCTTATAATTTTAGATATGTTTATGTTATTTATTATGTTCTTATGTCCATATATAAGTTTTTTACTTTTTTTACATGAGTTTTAGATGTGTTGATAAAATATTTAGAGTCCATTTTTATAATTTTGAATATGTATTTAAGTTTAATTTTTTCTGAGTTTAATATATAATTTAGAACTACAATGACAATAATTTTGATGTGTTAATACATAATTTTAAATGTGTTTATGTTGTTTATTTAATTTTAGATGTGTTTTTACTTTTTAACATGAATTTTGAATATAAAAAATTGAAATGAGTTTAATTGATTTTGAAAACTTCACTAATTTTTTAAAAATTAGTACACAAAAAGTTGTTACAAATTTTATGGTTTGAATTTGGTTTGCAAAAAATTAATGTATCGCAAGTGGTTACAAATTTTATAGTGATAAGTATTAAAAATAAAAGTAATCCCTTAAAAATAAAAAATATAATTAAATAAAAAATTAAATAATAAAATATTAGATTTAAAAGGGGATAAAAATATACAAGTAGCATTTTTTAAAATTTTATGCTTCATCAAAATTAAACTTTTATGAGAAATGAAGAAAGGAACTGACCCAAAATTTGATGAAGGTAATCCTGACCTGACAAATTGACTGTGAGGAGTGAGTGTGATATTTCAGTTCCTTCCATCAACATGTAATCTACATATGTTTCAATTTGCTTTTGATTTAGAGCCTTAACCAAATGGCTAAGAACACCCCGTCGAGTGTCTGTGCCTCTGAAACTCAAGAACACATCATAAGTAATGGAAGGAAAAGAAGCCATTTTAGTTTCTTCTGCAATGAATAATAATGGTAATTGGATGCTGCAATATCATTATTTCTTAATTTCTCATACAAATTGATAAAAATTATTCCAAATAAGCTCAAATTTAGCACAACATGTTCTTACTAGATACATCTAAATATATCATCATTATAAAATTAATTCATAATTTTATATTATATTTTTGGTATTTTTATTTTTTTTAATTTTTTTTAGTTATTTACAAACAATAAAACAACAAAGATATAGATTTGTACGATTCTAATATAAAAAATTTATGCTTTTTTTAAAACGAATAAATTCAAATTCCTAAAAGTAATAAAATATTTTTTGGTGGATTCCCTGGTGTAGAAAGAGATTTAGCTTCTACACATGTAGAAAATAGGTGGCAAGTTAATATAGTGACAAGTGTCCATTTTAGGGAACAAAATATGAAAGTGATCAGGTTGGGTGCAGGATGAACAGTGATGCCACCACTGTTCACACATGTGGTATAAAAATGTAATGGGATTAAAGATGTTGATTAGCTTGTATTACGGGATTTGTTATGTAGCTAATAATAGGCTTTCTGAAATGAATTTTTTTGGTTCTAGACTGTTTGTAAGAGCAAGAAAAAAAAATGGGTTCAGATAGCTTCTATGAAAACACAAGAAGGATCGACCAAAAAAAAAAAAAAAGAAAACACAAGAAGAGATGTTTCTAGATAAATGAAAATTTTTATGGGTTAATAGTCAAATTCGTCTCTAAAAAATTACTCATTTTTTAAATTAGTTCTCAAAAGATTTTTTTAGTCGTATTAGTTCTTGAAAGATAAAACATAAGACAAATTAGTTCTTCCGTTAGTTAGACGATGATGTGATAGGTTAATGCCACGTGTCACAATATGATTGGTTGACATGTCAAGTCAGTGACACCTAACATGTCACGTGTCACTTAACGTATAAAAAAGTTATTTATAATCAAAATAGTTCCTGAAAGTGTAGAAGTAAGTCATTTTCATCCCTAAAATTTTAAAAATTAATTAAATTAGTCCTTATATTTTTTTATTTTTCTTCATAATATTAAATTTGAAGTATTTTTTATAGTACTAATTTTAATATTATTTTTTAGACCTTAATAAATAAATTTTTTTTACATAAAATAATAAAAATAATTAAATTATTATAAAGTTATTTTGTCATTTGTATTTTAAATTTTATATTTTTAAATTGTAATTTTTTTATAGTAAAATTTTTTTATTTAAACAAATTTATCAAATTATTATTGATTATATATTTAAAAATAACTATTATATTTATTTAGTGAGATATAAAAGATTAAAATATTTAAAATAACTACTATATTTATTTAGTAAAATTCAAAATATTAAAACTCTAATTTTTTAATATTTTAAAATAACTATTATATTTATTTAGTGAAATCCAAAATATTAAAACTTTATTTTGGATTTCACTAAATGAATATAGTAATTATTTTAAATATTTTAATCTTTTATATCTCACTAAATAAATATAGTAGTTATTTTAAAAAGTATATTAAAAATATTAAAATTCAACAAGTAATCTCACAAATCGGTTTTTCAATTATTGAGTTCTACCATATATATATTATACAATAATAAAAATTATAATTTTAAAAAATTTAAAAAATTTAAATTTTAAAATAAATATTATATTATGTAGTAAAATTTAAAATATTAAATTTTTAAATATATAATCAATAATAATTTGATAAATTCGTTTAAATAAAAAAATTTCACTATAAAAAAATTGCAATTTAAAAATATAAAATTTAAAATATAAATGACAAAATAATTTTATAATAATTTAATTATTTTTATTATTTTATGTAAAGTAAATTTTATTTATTAAGGTCTAAAAAATAACATTAAAATTAGTAATATAAAAAATATTTCAAATTTAATATTATGAAGAAAAATAAAAAAATATAAAAAGACTAATTTGATTAATTTTTAAAATTTTAAGGATGAAAATGACTTACTTCTAAACTTTTAAGGACTATTTTGATTATAAATAACTTTTTTACACGTTAAGTGACACATGACATGCTAGGTGTCACTGACCTGACACGTCAACCAATCATGTTGTGACACGTGACATTAACCTATCACGTCATCATCTAACTAACGGAAGAACTAATTTGACTTATGTTTTATCTTTCAAAAACTAATATGACTCAAAAAATCTTTTAAGGATTAATTTAAAAAATGGGTAATTTTTTAGAGACGAATTTGAGTATTAATCCATAAAAATTTTCATTTATCTAGAAACATCCCTTTCTTGTGCTTTCATGGAAGCTATCTGAACCTATTTTTTTTCTTGCTCTTACAAACAGTCTAGAACAAAAAAAATTCATTTTAGAAAGCCCATTATTAGTTACTATAACAAATCCCGTAATACAAGCTAATCAACATCTTTAATCCCATTACATTTTTATACCACATGTGTGAACAGTGGTGGTATTACTATCCATCCTGCACCCAACCTGATCACTTCTCATATTTTGTCCACTGAAATGGACACTTGCCACTATATTAACTTGCCACTTATTTTCTATATGTGTTAGAAGTTAGATCCCTTTCTACACCAAAGAATTCACCTTTTAATAATTATATATTAATTATCAAATTGAATTATCACTCTCCTCTTGTACATAACCTTTGAGCTCTTTTGATTTGGCCAACTAGAGTCAGTTCTTTCTGTGCCTCTGAAAGTGAGGAAGACATCATACATAATTTCAGAGAAGTAGCTAGTAACATTCACATGGAGCATTACTATCTACTAGAGGAAGGGAATCATGGGTGTTATTACTTGTACACACCTAAATTTGGACGCAGGGAAGAAACAGAGCAAGTTAAGGAATGGGGTTGAAAAAAATGATGAGACCAATAGCAACACCACCACACCTACCGTCGCCTCTTCCAAACCCTCCTCTCCCATCTCCGCCGCCAGATCCCTCCCTTCCCCCGCCACCACCAACACTCACACTCACCCCAATCCCCAACTCCCAATACCACCGCCTCCTCAACTTTCTCAAGACCCATCTTTCCCCACCTTTCACCCCGGAATCTCTCCTCCATTTCCTCAAATCCAAGCTCCATCACCACCCTTCCTTTTCCCACTACGACTTTCACGTCTTCACCTGGGCCTCCTTCGTCGACTCTTTCCGCCACACCCACTCCACTTTCCATTGGATGGCCCAAACCCTAGCTCTCTCTCACCGCTTCCACCACCTCCGCGTCCTCCTCGATTTCATCGCCTCCAACCCTTATCCCTGCTCCGACTCCATCTTCTCCTGTCCCCACACCGAATCCATCTTCCGCTTCGCCATCCACGCTTACTGCAAAGCCGGCAAATTGGACGAAGCTGTCTCCTCGTTCCGTTCCATGTGCAGGTTGATCGACGGTAGGCCTAATGTTGCAGTTTGTAATATCATAATTCATGGATTTGTGAAATGGGGTATGCTTGATAGGGCTCTAGAGTTTTATGATGAGATTGTTAGGGTTAGGGTTAGGCCTGATGTGTTCACTTTTAACATCTTGATCAGTGGTTATTGTAGGAATTTGAAGTTTGAGTTGGCATTGGAGATGTTCAAGGAGATGAGAAAGATGGGCTGTGAGCCAAATGTGGTTACCTTCAACACTTTGATTAAGGAGATGTTTAGGGAGGGAAAGGTTGAAGAAGGGATTGGGATGGCTCATGAGATGATTGACTTGGGTTGCGAGTTCTCCAATGTCACTTGTGAGATTCTGGTTCACGGGCTTTCCGAGAAAGGAAAGGTTTCGCAGGCGTGTGAGCTGTTACTTGATTTCTCCAGAAGGGGAGTTTTGCCTAAAGGGTATGATTATTTTGATTTGGTAGATGCTCTGTGTGGGAATGGAGATGTTGATAGAGCATTGGGGCTAATTTATGAGTTGTGGGAGAAAGGATGTGTGCCGAGCTTGATTGCTTGCATTGTGATTATTGATGGGTTGAGAAGCTCAAGGAAGACTAAAGAAGCTTGGAGGTTGGTGGAAAAGATGCTTAAAGAGGGTATGATACCAGATGTTATTACTTTCAATTGTGTGCTTCAGGATATTTGCAAGGTGCGACAAACAGAGGAAGCAAATAAATTAAGATTACTTGCTTTTAGCAAGGGTTTGGAACCGGATGACGTGACATATAAAATTTTGGTTAATGGATACACAGGAGAGGGCCAGAAAATAGAGGGAGAGTCAGTGGTGAATGAGATGTTGGATAGGGGATTCATACCTGATCTTGCTTCATATAATGAATTGATGAATGCGCTATCCACTTGTCAACGACACTCCACCCGCCATCAGGCTAATAAACTTGACCACACATAATACAAGTGTTCAAGGTTTAATTATAATTGAAGCCTAGGATAAGTGATTTATGGATGATTCAGAGCTCAATATGAAAAACCTTCAGATGATTATATTGTAAGATTATAGATTTAAATAGGATTGTGTCAAAATTTGAAGCCTTACTTTCATGAAATATCAGTTGATCTTTGGTTGTTTCTCATGCACAGGTTATTTCGGGGCTTACACTGCAATGTCTAGTGCATCCTCCATGCTGACTTCTTTCAATGGATAAGACCTGGGTGTGGTGAAAATGTAGCTGGATTCTGTAAGCTCCTTGATCAGTCATCTTCCGCTAATATGTTTTTAACATTTTATATATAGAAAGTTAGAAACAAAGCAGAAAAAGTATCGAGATCTATGTATAGTTGTATACTACTAGAATTTTGTTTGTTAAAAGTGTAGTCGCTTCAGTTTGTATAGGGCACCTTCAATGGCTTACAACAAATGTATCAAGTGATATAGGCAAGAGCCAAGGAATGTCTTGCCAATGTAACTTTTGTTTGTACTTAAAACACCTAATATGTGCATATATGTATGTGTTTCCGCATGATCAAGTTACTGACATTTTAGATTGATCAAGTTTTGCAATTTTATTTTATGAAGCTCCTGAAGAATGATGCATGATGAATCAATTTAACTTTATCTTAAACAAACTTGATCAATTATCCCGCAAGTTAAAATAGGACTATTGGTTACTAGTAACAGTTATTGTTAAAATGGGAGAACTGGTTACTGTGAAGTGTGAACATAAAAGATACCGTTATACAAATAACGAGTACATCAGCATGATTTTACTTTGTCAATGTTTTAAAGGGCATGATTTTACTTTGTCAATGTTTTAAAGGGTGTAATGCAATATATCTAAAGTCTAAATAAACATCACTTTAACTTAAACTCCTGGGTTTTTTTTTTTAAGGTTTAATTGGACCGACCATCACAGTAATCACAAGCAAGGTTTTGTGAAAAGTGCAAACAACCTGGTACTATGTATTTGGTTTGCATGCGTTGACCCTATTGTGTATCCTTCACTCTACTCACGCTGCTACAATCTCCTCCAGCCTCAGCCTCTGTTCTGATCTTCATCATTTGTCTCCAACTTAATTAGATTGTACACAATTTTATCGTTACAATTTTCATTCGATTTCTCTTTAGTTTCTTGTCTCACCTAGATCCTGTCATTTATATGTATGTTCATTGATGAAGCAGATACTTGTGTGATCTTCGATAATTTTTGCAAGGAAGAGGATATGGCTGCGCATGCTTCTTCTGAGATTATTAAGTATGATGTCTTCCTTAGCTTCAGAGGCACAGACACTCGCTGTAGTTTTCTCAGCCATCTGCGCAAGGCTTTAGAGGACGCGCACGTCAAGACATACGTGGATTACATGCTCAGAGAAGGAACTGAAATATCACACTCACTCCTTGCAGCCATTGAACAATCAGAAATTGCTTTGATCATATTCTCCCAGGATTATGCTTCTTCCAAATGGTGTTTGGAAGAACTAGCCAAAATAATGGAATGCAGCAAACAAAATGGTCAAATTGTAATACCTATTTTCCATAATGTAGACCCATTATGGGTGCGCCACCAAAAGGAAAGTTATCACCACGCCCTTGCTAATCATGAGGTGAGGTTTGCAGACAGGGTGCAAATCTGGAGAGATGCTCTCAAGGAAGCTGCCAATTTGTCTGGATTCGATTCACAGTCAAGATTCAAGTCAGCAATCTTTTTTTTTCATAGATTATTTTGTTTCTTCTGTTACACTATTAGATTAGGGTATATTTTGATAAATGAGATTTTAGTGGAAGGAATAAATCCATTCTCACACTATTAAACTAAACAATACAACAACAACAACAATACTAATAATTTTGCCACGTATACATTATGCAGGGATGATGCTCACCTTGTTGGTGAAATTGTCAAACGTGTCTTACAAAGGTTAAACCAATCACCCCAAGGTGATTTGCAGGGTCTTGTTGGAATTCATGGACCAATTGAAAAGCTAGTTTCGTTGTGCACGGAATCTGAAGCTGTTATTATTGGCCTTTGGGGCATGGGCGGTGTTGGTAAGACAACTCTTGCGACTGCAGTTTTCAATAGATTGTGTGATGGATTTGAAGGATTTTGCTTTTTGAAAAATGTAAGAGAAAGAGCTGAGAAATATGGTATAGATCATTTGAAGACAGAACTTCTTTCCAAACTGCTAAAGGAAGATGCAACTCCCTTTGTCACGCCTGGTGGGATAACTAATTTTGCCAAGAAAAGACTTAGTCGAACAAAGGTTCTTGTTGTTCTTGATGATGTCAATGATTCAGACCAAATGGAAGATTTATGTGGAGGACATACACGGTTTGGGGCAAGTAGCAGAATCATAGTGACAACAAGAGATAAGCATGTCCTTCTTAGGGCGGATGCTGATCATATTCATCAAGTTAAGACGTTGAATTCTGATGATTCCCTTCAGCTTTTCAGCCTGAATGCCTTCAAGCAAAACTGCATTATAAAAGCAGAACAAGTTGAGTTGTCCAAGAGAGTGCTTAACTATTGCAAAGGCCTTCCTTTAGCAATAAAAATCTTGGGTTCCTTCCTTAAAGGAAAAACTCAACAAGAGTGGGAAAGTGAACTGGCCAAACTTGAAAAGATGCCTGATGAAAAAATCCAAAGTATATTGCGATTGAGTTATAATGAATTAGATCGTAATGATCGGAATATATTTTTGGAACTTGCATGTTTCTTTGATAGAAATACAGAAGAAGAGCAGATAAAATCTCTTCTTGATCGCTGTGGATACACAACTACTATCGGCTTGACAAATCTTTGTAATAAAGCTCTTATTTCCATTTCAAACGATTGTGTGTCAATGCATGACTTAATTCGAGAAATGGGCCGTGAAATTGTTCGCGGAGAATGTCTAGATGATCCAGGAAAACGCAGTAGACTATGGCATTCTTATGATACCTATGAAGTACTGAAATACAATAAGGTAAGCGATTGATGATTACCTAGATTGTAATTTTGTCACATTTATTTTTGTGGAAGTTTGATATATATTTAATTTTGACATACATACTATGCAGGGAACTCAAGCTATTCAAAGTATCACATTAAATATGTCTGAAATTGATATGATAAGGTTGCACCCTGAGACATTTGAAAGAATGCCAGAACTGAAGCTTGTTAGATTTCATTCATCCAATTCCAAAAACAAGTTGTGTGCTCCAGAAGGTATTACATCCCTGCCAAAGAAGTTAAGGTATTTTCATTGGGATGGGTTTCCTTTGAAATCTTTGCCGTCTTCTTTTGGTGCTGAGAGATTTGTTGAAATCATAATGCCCAATAGTGGATTGCAAACGCTTTGGGAAGGTGAACAGGTATGGAAACAATATTGTTTTTCATTTATATTTCCAGCAAGACTGTGAAATTAATTTGATGCCACACACATGCATACCTACTATCACAACCCAATCTGGCCGTGAATGGCGCTTAAGAAAATCTTCCTAAGTAAGCCTCAGAAATTGATATTACAGAAAACAGAATAAATAGAATTTTCAATTATACTAAAAAGCAACACATTCTCATCATCATATTTAAAACACACTCAGCATATTTACATAAAATTCGACTTTAATATTTATAGCAAAACATGGTCTATTAGTTTCATCTACTAGAATATTTACAAAGCAACATACTCAAGTCATTAAAATCGGATCCTGCCTGTGTTACATGGAGCAGTTTATACATGGAGCAGATTAATAAGTTTAAAGAATTTTAAAGCTATTTACACAAAACATCAAGCCCTTGAACAATAAAGGGTTCACTAACACAAACAAAACTAGAGCGGAATTGATGAAGTTGGATTAGGATCAAGGCCCATATCTAAAAAAAATGAAAAAATAACCGAGTGAATTTTGCAACTCAGTGAGTAAACAGAGCATCCAAAACCTTACGAGAGACATTTGTATAAATAATTAATTTTTAGTCAAAATAAATCCACTTTAATAACAGTGACAAAAATATACTCAAACATAATGATAATTACTTATAGACATCAAATAATCAAACTTTCTTATTTTATATAAATTTAAACGGAAGGTTATATAATTCAAAAAAGTCAAAATAACAGACAGAAATCACACTTAGGTTGTTTTTCCTTTGTGTGAATTCTAAAACAGACATGCTCCATTGATTTTGTGGACATTGTTTTTCCTGAATTTAAAACATGAAAATACCTTAAGTTTCGAACAAATACGGATATTTATTGCGCATTATATTCTCAGGTTCCCAGGTTGTTTCTTCCTCTGAATGATTCTTCCAGACTACTTTTACAGAGGCTACTTCTTTAGAAACTTCCTTACTTGTCGATCAATTATAGCAATAGGTTCTTCTTCAAATGATAAATCCTCTTTTAATTCCATTTATTAGGGAGTAAAGTACATTAGATGGATCATGAAGGTATTTACGTAACATAGACACGTGAAATACTAGATAAATCATAGACAAATCAGGTGGTAGTGCCAAGCGTACGCTACTGTGCCTATTCGTTCCAAAATCTCAAAAGGACCAATATAACGAGGACTAAGCTTCCTTTCCTTTTTTGCTAAACCTCATCACACCCTTCATAGGTGACACTCGGAGAAAAATTTGATCACCTACTGAGAATTCTAAGTTACGTCTCCTTGATCACGCGAATTTTCTCAATCGCATCTTATACCAAATCGGGTCCCAACAGTTTGGCCTCACCAACCTCAAACCATCCAACTGGTGATCTACATCGCCTTCTATAAAGAGCTTCAAATGGTGCCATTTGAATACTAGTTTGATAGCTATTATTATAAGAAAACTCAATCAAAAATAGGTAGCTATCCCAATTTCCACCAAAATCTAAAACACATCTCAACATATCTTCTAAAATTTGAATTGTTCTCTCAAATTGTCTGTCTGTCTGTGGATGGAAGATTGTACTAAGATCTACTCTTGTTCCAAGTGCATTCTGAAAGAATTTCCAAAAATGAGAGTTAAATTGTGGCCTACGATCTGAGATAATAGACACGGGGGTTCCATGAAGCTCGAATATCTCATCAACATAAAGCTTAGCATATCGGGCTATAGTATAAGTAGTTTTCACAGGGAGAAAGTGAGCTGATTTCGTCATTCTATCTACTATCACCCAGACTGAATCGTATCCCTTAAAACTACGAGGTAAACCTATTATAAAGTCTATGGTAATTCTCTTTCATTTCCATTCAGGTATCTCAATATGTTGTAGCAACCCTACAGGCCTTTGATGTTCAGCTTTAACTTGTTGACAAGTTAAGCAGTGAGAAATAAAAGTACTTACATCTTTTTTCATGCCTTCCCACCAAAATAATTGCTTCAAATCTTGGTACATCTTATTAGTGCCTGGATGAACGGTGTACTTAGAATTGTGACCCTCCTCCATAATATCTTTTTTTAAGTTATTATTATTTGGCACACATTAACGGTTATCACAATGTAAAATACCTTGATAAAAAAAAATTGAGTTCTTCCCATTGTGAACATCTTCCATTAGCTTTCTTAACTTTGGGTTATCACCTTGCGCAGACTTGATTTGTTCTATTAGAGAGGACCGAGATCGTACATAAGCTAAAAGTGGCCCTAACCCTTTAAGTTTAATGTATACACCGTCTGATTCTAACTTGTGAATATCTTGCACTAAAGGTCTCATTGACAAAGCAATGTGATTTAAACTACACATGGATTTTTACTCAATGCATCAACAATTACATTAGCCTTATTTGGATGGTATAAGATGGTACAATCGTAATCCTTAAGCAACTCCACCCATCTACGTTGTCTGAGGCTAAAATTTTTTGTTGAAAGATGTACTTTAAACTCTTGTGATCTATATAAACTTCACATGTTTCACCATATAGATAGTGTCTTTAGATCTTTAAGGCAAGAATCACTGCTGCCATTTCTAATTCATGAATTGGGTAATTCTGCTCGTGCTTCTTAAGTTGTCTAGATGCATAGGCGATGACTCTACCATGCTACATAAGAACACATTCAAGTCCTACCCACGATGCATCATAATATATCGAATATCCTCCGGATCCTGAAGGTAAAACTAGAACTGGGACAGTAGTCAAACACTTTTTAAACTTTTGAAAGCTTTGTTCACATTTATCAGTCCATTGAAATTTTACATTTTTCTGAGTCTGTTTGGTCAAAGGAGTTGATATCTTTGAGAAATCTTTGACAAAACGTCTGTAGTAGCCTGCCAATCCTGAAAAGCTACAAATCTCTTTTACTGATGTAGGTCTTAGCCACTGTTGGACGACTTCCACTTTCTTTGGATCCACTTTGATTCCATCTTTCGATACAATATGACCTAAGAATGCTACTTGATCCAACCAAAACTCACACTTAAAAAATTTTGCATAAAGTTTGTGATTTCTTAGAGTTTGCAAAACAACTATTAGATGATGCTCATGTTCTTCCTCACTCTTGGAATACACTAGAATGTCATCAATAAAAACAATCACAAAGTGATCTAAACAAAACTTGAATACACGGTTCATCAAATCCATAAAAATAGCTGGGGCATTGGTTAAATCAAAGGACATCACCAAAAATTCATAGTGCCCATATCGAGTTTAAAAAGTTGTTTTTGGAATGTCTTCTCCCTTAATCTTTAACTAATGGTATCCAGAATGAAGATCTATCTTGAAAAAATAAGAAGCTCTTTGGAATTGGTCAAATAAATTATCAATCCTTGGTAAGGGATACTTGTTACAAATAGTTACTTTATTAAGTTGTCGATAATCGACACACAATCGCATTGAACCATCCTTTATCTTTACAACGAGGATTGGAGCTCCCCAAGGAGAAGTACTAGGACGGATAAATCCCTTGTCTAATAGCTCTTGCAACTGAATTTTCAACTCTCACAATTTCGTGGGAGCCATGCGATAAGGAGGGATTGACATAGGAGAAACCCCTAGGGCTAAGTCTATGGAAAACTCTACCTCCCAATCCAGTGGTATGCCTAGTTCCTCTGGAAACACATCTAAAAATTTTCTAACCACAAAAACTTGATCTATACTAGGTACTTTGGCTTCAACATCCCTAACTACTGCAAGAAATCCTTGATTCCTTTTATGCATCAAGCGTAAAGCACTCGTAGAAGAGATAAGATTAGGCAAGGTAGAACAACTCTCACCAAAGAAAACAAAAGGTGGAATGCCCATAATATCAATTTTTACTTTGGAGTAGCAACTTACATCGGCCTGAAAAGAGGATAACCAATCCATGCCCAAGATGACATCAAATTCATCCATCATTTCAAGAAATGATCAAATCAACTAAGTTATCAACAGTGTTCACTCTAACAATGCAAGATCGAAAAACATATTGAACTATTGCAGAAATTTCAAGTGGAGTACCAACATAAAATGGACAGTCTAATACTTGAAATTGCTTATCTAAACGAGATGTAAAATGTGGAGATATATAAGAGTTATGAGAACCCGGATCAAACAATACTTGAGCATCTAAGGAGTAAACTTGTAAGGTACCTGCTATCACTACATTTGAAGCCTGAGCATCCTGACGGGTTAAAGCATGAATCTATGACTAACCTTTTCCATCTTGTGCTGCACCTTTGTTGTTAGACCCTCGACCGACAGATCCCCTACCAACACCCTTAACTAACGGAGCTGAAAATTTTTTTTGGGAGACATAGTTGAGAAAGATGGTGTGGATGTTGCAGGTAATGCTGAATTCTGCATGGAACTTTCCTGAGGATGATGACAATCTCTACAAAGGTGACTAGTCTGTCCACAACAATAACATACTCCAGTAGTCTTGAAGCATGTTTCAGAATGATATTTTCCACAATGTTGACACGGTGACCTAAGAATTTCTGAAGGCTTAGATCTCTGCATGCCTGGTTGAGATACACTCCTAGCTCGACTCCCTAAGGTTGAGGTACCCTTTGAGGCATCTTCAGAATGGTTAACCCCATCTGATTGTGTTTGTGGATGATTCTGATGACCTGATATGCCCCCATAGCTTGATCCTCCAAAAAATGCTCCTTGTATCCTTTTCCTTTTGCCAATTTCTTTGTTCACTCTCTTTTCTTCCAATTCAGCTTCAATACTATAAGCAACATTCATAATTTCTGAATAGGTCATGCTCCGAACCATGGGTGAAAGAGCAGTGAAGTAAGGGTTTGCTAATCCTCGAAAAAATCTCTTGACCCTCATGATATCCGAAGTCACTAAGTGCTTAACATATTTAGAAAGCTCGGTGAAACGATTCTCATACTGCATCACAGACATACCAGAAGTTTTCCTGAACTTCTCAAAATCAGCAGTATTTTTCTCCTTTATACTAGTAGAAAGGAATCTTTCTAAAAAGATCTCAACAAACTCATCTCACAAAAAAGGTGCCATTCGACATGCCTTCTACTTTGAAGAGGTGTTTAATACCAATGATAAGCATGTCCTGTTAAATTGTATGTAGCTAGATCCACTGTTGTGTCATCTGGACATTTGAGGACTCGAAAGACTTTGTTCAAGATGTCAATGAAGAATTGAGGGTCGTTTTCCAGAAGATTTCCAGTGAAAGTAGGCGGATTCAACTTAAGGAAAGATTGGAGTGACAGCTCGTTCCCCAAGGGCTTGTAGACTTTCTTGATTAAGGACATTTGACCCTGCAGAAGGTGGATCTCTAGCTTCTCTTCGATTAGTCAAGGACTCCACAAGATTATTAACAGCTTGATAAAGTCCTCGTATCTCAGCAGCAACATTCACTGGTTTTTTTGTAATAGTCGCACCTCTGCCTCACCTTATTGGTCTTCTACGACCACCATCCCATTGATTGAGTGGGGGAGAAGGTGCTCTATTAGTTTCAACATTAGGAGCATTACGCGCTCCTGCCCGTGGAGTAGGAATACGACATTTAGGTGGCATCTTCCACCTAAGAATAAATGATTATATCAAATACAGATAGGCTCAAACATAGAAAACAATGAAAACACACTTTAAATACCTTATTGAGTAAAGTATTGTTTCTGTCCCCAACGTTTCAATCGTCCTATTTAAGTCCCTAACATTTCAAAACTGACTCAAAAGTTGTCCTGTCGTTAGGGATCTGTTAACAGAATTAACGACAGGACAAAATTGAGACGATTTTGAAACGTTAGGGACTTAAATAGGACGAAAACATTGAGGACAAAAATGATACATATAATTTTACTCTACCTTATTTTTATGAACATTCCTATAAGTCTTTAGTAACATCACAACCTGTGAAAATGGGCCGACTTTCAGTTACACAATCATGATCTTACTACAGAACAACTGCTCTATATACACAGAATAACCTGGTTCTGATACCGATTTGTCACGACCCAATCTGGCCGTGACTGGCGCTTAGAAAAATCTTCCCAAGCAAGCCTTAAAAATCGATATTACAGAAAACAAAACAAATAGAATTTCCAATTATACTAAAAGGCAACACATTCTCATCATCATATTTAAAACATACTCAGCATATTTACATAAAATTTGACTTTAATATTCACAACAAAACATGGTCTATTAGTTTCATCTACTAGAATATTTACAAAGAAGCATACTTAAGTTACTAAAGTCGGATCCTGCCTGTGTCACATAGAGCGGTTTAATAAGTCTAAAGAGTTTTAAAGCTATTTACACAAAATAGCAACCCTTTGAACAGTAAAGGGCTCACCAACACAAACAAAACTAGAGCGGAACTAATGAAGTTGGATTAAGATCAAGGCTCGTATCTGAAAAAAAATGAAAAAACAATAAAGTGAGTTTTGCAACTCAGTGAATAAACATAGCATCCATAACCCCACGAGAGACATTTGTATAAATAATTAACTTTTATTCAAAATAAATCCACTTTAATAACAATAACAAAAATATACTCAAATATAATGATAATTACTTATAGACATCAATAATCAAACTTTATTATTTTATATAAATTTAAATGAAAGGTTATCTAATTCAGAAAAGTCAAAATAACAAACAGAAATCACACTTAGGTTGTTTTTTTCTGTGTAAATTCTGAAACAGACATGCTCCATTGATTTTGTGGACATGGAACAGACAGATATCATTTTTCATTCATATGGACCTGAAAGTACAATTATATGCTGACATGGTGCACTAAGTCTAGTGCTTACTGTCGCTAGCTGCAGTTTCAGTCATAGAATTTTTCAAAATATTTTGACATACAAATCATGATCAAGTTCAAGTTGTCAAATAAATCAATGAGTGCATCATCAATTCAATACTAACTCTACATTCAAAGTGTATATGTAAAATAATATTTACCTTATAATCTAATTCCTCAAATGACAATTTCATTAATTTCAACACAAGATATTATGTCTCAAGTGGAATTTTCTTTGTAAGATATTTAACATAAACATTATATTAACAAATAAAATAGTAATTAACTAAATAATAAATTTTAAAATTATTTTCATAAAATTAATACAATGCTAAAATTTAACTATAGATACAAAGTTCATTTACAGACTAAAATCTAAGAGAGAAATTTCTATTCCACAGGTTCCAACAAACAAAGAGAGTGGTTCATTTGAGAATCTAATATCACAAATATAATAATAATAATTCTAATAAGTTGATCTTAACATCAATTGACATAATAGACCTTATATAAATTTTCGAATTTATTAATACCCATCACTACAAACATGCTAAAATTAAAAATATAGGTAATTATTAAGGTAAAGAGTCACTTTAATATCTTAATAATTAGTAATACTTAAATTAAATGTGATTTTTCTCTTTTTTAAGTTTAGACTACTTTAATAAAATTTTGGAATAAAAATCAATATAAGAGAGTACAATAAATAGGGCATAATAGAGTTAAAATAGAAGAAGAGTAGTAAAATTAATTGAAATAAAAGTATATGAAATTATTCTTGAAGAAGTGATATGAGAGCGAAAAGGAAGACATATTTGACGGTGAGGAAGGGTGAAGTGTTAGCAGTGTTTGTGTGTATATGATGATTCTAGAGTGTGCGTGTGTGCCGTTGGAAGGGAAGGAAATGAAGGAAAAATGATGGGCCAAGCCCATGTTCTCTTTTTTTCTAGTTTTTTGTAGGGCTCTACACCTACCTTTTAATTAGTTAATTCGTTATTTCAGAATCTTGTAAATCTAAGGAAAGTGGATCTTGATGGTTCATCAAGCCTAATGGAGCTCCCAGATTTATCAAAAGCTTCAAATCTTAGAGAAGTGAGTATCTCTGGTTGCAAGAGTCTGCGTCAAGTTCCTCCATCTGCTGTGTGTTCCCAGAAGCTGAAATACCTGAAAGTGAGCAACTGTGAGAGCCTTGAATCCATAGCAGAGCTTCCAGCATCGGTTGTGTGCGTAATTGCTCGCAACTGCCGCTCACTACACACTGTATCTTTATCTGCTTTGGATTCTATGGCCAAAGAACCGATCCAGCAGCAGCAATTTGAGGATATAACCTTCAATTTCACCAACTGCAACAAATTGAGAAGGAATTCAAAAAAGAGCATTATGGAACATGCCTATGGCAGACTAAAGCGACCACTAGCAGCAGCACCAACATGTGCTACAACAGCATGGCTGGATAAGGAGGATAAGCACCCGTTTCGTTATCTTTCAGGCAAGCAGCACAATCATCCCAAGTTAAATGTGTTGTCAGGTGCAGCCCCGGAATGGTTCAGATATAAAAACCCACAAAGAGGGGCTGTTACTCTTGATGTTGCCCCAGGTGATAACTTGTTGGGTTTCATCTTTTGGATCATTTTTCCTGCATACTATGGGAGTCACGAAGTGCAAGCCACTTCAGTGTCATATAAGTATCGCGTTAAAGTGATGCATGGCCCAAGTTTCAGCTATGACGGGTATTGGTTTCTAGGCGAGAATATATGGCTTAACGATAGCTATTTTTGGTACGACGGGCAATGCTGCATTGACATGATCAAGGTAATGGAAGAAAACACCGACACTAATAATAATAATAGCATTCAACTCATGGTTTCATTCCAGTTCTTCTACACTCGTCTTGTTTTGAGTTACCGTTACCCTATTGAGGAAGATGTTAACAAAGAAATAGAAGATTGGGCTGTGCACCCAATATATGCCTCAGACGTTCGAAACTTCAAAGATTGGAGTGTGCATCCAATATATGCCTCAGATGTTCGAAACTGACACGCTTCCATTCAACGAGTTCGAAGCTAAAATGTTATTTACACATTGAAATCAGCTACTAAATTTAGCCAACTATGTATTTGTGTTTAAATACATGTAATCTAATTCATTTTTCATATGTATATTTTTGTATGTATTCTATATTAGTAGCTGATTTTGGTGTACATCTAATATATAAATTTATAAATAAATTAAAAGAAATATATTATACGAGTTTAATTTGAAAGATATTCTCTCAGTTCAAGATGTTTTACACAACATAGTTATTTTTGTCAATTGAATGTATGTATAAAACAGATCTTTGGTAGCTTTTTGGTGCAATTTCTAAAAAAAAAAGTGACTAGTGTACTTAAAATAACAAAAATAAAGATAATTATACGAAGTCAAAGGAACTTTCTATTGCTAGTTGACGGCAAAGACACCACATCACTGTTACCGAAGAAGTTTGATGGAAATTACATCAATTATTGTTGTTGACTTCTTGTTTACTCCTCAGAGCTGTTTGTATGCTCGAAATCGAAGAGAATGGCTTCGTCGTCTTCTCTGTCCGTTGCTTCTGAAAGCAAATATGATATCTTCCTTAGCTTCAGAGGCATAGATACCAGACGTGGTTTTCTCAGCCATCTGATTAAGGCTTTAAACCAAAAACAGATTGAGATCTATGTAGACTATAAGCTCAGAGAAGGAACCCAAATATCACACTCACTCCTTACTGCCATTGAAGAATCAGAGATTTCCTTGATTATATTCTCCCAAGATTATGCTTCATCCAAGTGGTGCTTGGATGAACTCGTCAAAATAATGAAGTGCAGGAAAGAGAAAGGTCAAACAGCAATACCTATATTTTATGATGTAGATCCATCTTGTGTACGACATCAAAGGGGAAGTTATGTCGATGCACTTTCCGGCCATCGGAAAACGTCATCGGCGGGGCAGTTGCTAATATGGAAAGAAGCTCTCAACGAGGCTGCCAATTTGTCTGGACTGCATTCATCCAACTTTGGGCAAGTTCTTTTACTTCTACACTCTGCCTTTGAATTGCAACTGTGTTTTATTTTAATCCCTCAAATTTCAAAACTATTAGTTATATTTTGTATATATTGATCGGGAATTAAATTGATGCTTTTAGAATTTTAGAGGCTAAATTGCTGATTTTTACTTTGTCATAAGTTAGTATTCAAACAGGTTTTAATTAGGAATTTAGATCCTCTAAAGTGAGGAAGTTGGTAAAGTGGTAAAGTGAAGGGTTAATCACCATTAATTTGTAACTTCCATGAAATGTGCACCTCACTATCTTAATTTAATTTAAGAGTGATTAACTCTCACTTTACTACTTTACCAACTTTCTCACTTTAGAGGATCTTGATCCGTTACCAAAATTCATCGAGTGATTAGACAATGTAAGAAGAGAGTTTTTCTAACCCTAAAGGAAGAAATAAGATGGACTATATTAGTTCTAGTGGTAGAAATGGGATATCATTTTGTGATACTTAAGGGAAACCCATTCACTAAGAACAATTTGGATTATACCTTGTTTGGTACAGGAGTGATGCTGCTCTTATTGACGAAATTGTCAAACGCGTGTTACAAAGGTTGAATGAAAAGTGCCAAGGAGATTTACAAGGACTTGTTGGAATGTATGAACCAATTACAGAGCTAGAATCATTATTGTGCAAGGAATCAAAAGCTGTAGTTATTATTGGACTTTGGGGCATGGGTGGTATTGGAAAGACAACTCTTGCTAGTGTTGTTTTCGATAGGGTATGTCATGAATTTGAAGGACTCTGCTTCTTAGATAATGTAAGAGAAAAAGTCCAGAAATATGGCATAAATCATTTGAAGAAAGAACTTGTATCTAAGCTGCTGGACATTAAAGATGTAGAAAAAGATGTAGTCTCTTTCATCATGCCTATTGGGATAACTGATTTTGCCAAGAGAAGACTCCGTCGCAGAAAAGTTCTTCTTGTTCTTGATGATGTGAGTGATTCTAAGCAACTGGAAGATTTATGTGGAGGACATGATTGGTTTGGGCTAACTAGTAGGATCATGGTGACAACTAGAGATAAACATGTGCTGAATAGAGCCGATCATATTCATGAGGTTAAGGCATTAAATCAGGATGAGTCTCTTGAGCTTTTTAAGTTGAATGCCATGAAACAAAACTACATGGACACAGAGCAAGTTGAGCTATCCATGAGGGTTCTTAACTATGCGAAAGGAATTCCATTAGCCTTAAAAGTTATGGGTTCCTTTCTCTGTGGAAAAAGTAAGCAGGAGTGGAAAAGTCAGCTTCTTAAACTTGAAAAAATGCCTCATGTAGAAATTCAAAATATATTGAGATTGAGCTATAACGAACTAGATCGTCATGATCGGAATATTTTTCTATACCTTGCATGTTTCTTCAAGACAGTTTCAGAAGAGCAGGTTACGTTTCTTCTTGATGCATGCGGATACTCAACAGCTATTGGGTTAAAAACTCTTCAAGACAAAGCTCTTATTTCCATTTTAAGCTGTGAAGTGACAATGCACGACTTGCTTCGAGAAATGGGACGTGAAGTAGTTCGGGAAGAGTCTCCCAATGATCCGGGAAAGCGCAGTAGATTATGGGATTCTACTGATATCTATAAAGTATTGAAATATGACACGGTAAGTATAGTATATATCCTTTATCAAATGTAAACTAAAGATGGTTTTAATTAGTTAGTTTTGTAGTATTCCAATATACTTTGACTTGATGCTGCAGGGAACTGAAACTATTGAAAGCATAACATTAGACATGTCAAAAATTGACGTGCTAAGCTTGCATCCTCAGATATTTGCAAGAATGTACAAGCTCAAGTTTTTAAATGTTCATTCATGGGATGGTGAGCATAGGCTCTGTGCTCCTCATGGTATTGAATCCTTGTCAGATGAGCTGAGATTTTTTCAATGGGAAGACTACCCTTCGAAATCTTTACCATTGTCTTTTTGTGCGGAAAATCTTGTGGAAATTATAATGCCTTCTAGTCAGTTGGAGAAGCTTTGGGAAGGTGTCCAGGTATGCAGTGCAACTTCTTTTTCGCTTAAATACATGTATATCGTTTTAAAAAGATTGGCCTCATGCATTTATTTTAATTCTTCTTCAGAATCTTGTAAATCTGAAGCTAGTAGATCTTAATTATTCATCACACCTAGTCGAGCTCCCAGATTTCTCCAAGGCCCCAAATCTTGAAGAAGTAAATGTTTCCACCTGCAAGAGTCTGCAGCAAGTTCCCCAATCTGTTTTGTCTTCTCAAAAGCTGGGTTATCTCTTTCTAAATGATTGTAATGAACTAAGAAGTTTCCAGCACAACATTCATCATCAATCCCTTAAGACACTCTCTTTCCATAGCTGCATTGGTCTCAGAGAGTTCTCTTTGACACAGCTTAACCACGGCACAGACAAATTGGTGTTATCAGCTCCGCTTGAACGGCTAAAACTGGATTACTGTTCCAACCTTTCTCTGCTGCCAGACAATATAAGCATGCTTTCATCATTGAAGGACTTATCAATGAGTCACAGCAGTGTGAGAAGCTTGCCTGAAAGCATTAAGCATCTGTCACGGCTGAAATACCTCAACTTGAGTAATTGCAAGAGGCTTCAATCAATACCAGAGCTTCCATCGTCCATTTTGGGGTTAATTGCTGTTAACTGCACATCATTACATACTGTTTTCATGGCTGAACCAATCAAAGAAGAGAAATTCGGATATAAAACATTTGCATTTACCAATTGTGTTAAGTTGGAGAAGGCTACAATCCAGGCCATTATGGCAAACGCCTATGTCAGAATACAGCAAGCAGCAAACGCATGGCTACCAACAGGACAGAGGAATGAGTACTATTATGCAACCTTTGATAATAACTATGAACTCAGGGTTCATGTTTGCTTACCAGGAAGCCAAGTTCCAGGATGGTTCAGCTATAGAACAACCGAAACTTGCATGACTGTTGAACTTGTCCTACTTGCTTCTAGTATCAGTAGGTTCCGAGGTTTCATCTTCTGTGCTGTTCTTCCTCCTAGAGAGGAAAAAGGCTTAGGCTCGGCAATTTTGAGATGTTCTTACTTCATTGAAACGAGTGATGGTCCAAGCTTGGGCAGTCACAGTTCGTGGGTGATATATGACCGTACAGTTGATAAGGAATCCGACAATGTGTATATGTGGTATGATAGGCAATGCTGCATTGATATGATGAGGAGAACCAAACAAGGCAAAGGAAGTGATGAAGATAATGTTCATAAGTACAAGGTTTTATTTGAATTCCATTACTCCCTTAATTCCACAGGAATAAAAGAGTGTGGTGTCCATCCAATATATGTCTCGGATACTAAATCCAAGAGAAGACCAGAGATAACTCAAGTTGATGAGAACCAAGGTGATCTAGAGCTGCAAGAACCACTTTCTTCCACAAATAAGAACTTTAAAATGGAATACTTTTCTTCAAGGGAGTTTTCTGCTACACAGCTCAGCAGCAAGGATGATCAAGGGCAGAATGGGAAAATTACTCCTTTTCAATTCATGTATAGGAGGAGAGCGAAGAAGAAAATAAAGGAATGAGGTGAGAGGATGATATAAATAGAATTAAGGGAGAGAATTGGCCTCTCCAATGCCAAATATGGTTTCTGTTATTTCTAATATATGCGCTTTTACACACTTACATAATACAATCCTTCACTGCTTCGGGGACTATCACATTGATACTCCCTTTTCTGTGATTCTACATTCTTCTTCTATTTCGATTCTCTTATACCTTAATTATGTTCTTCCTTCTGTTTGCAATTTTATTTTATGAAGCTACTAAAGAATGATGCATGATGAATCAATTTAACTTTATCTTAAACAAACTTGACCAATTATCCAACAAGTTAAAATAGGACTATTGGTTACTAGTAAAAGATATTGTTCAAATGGGAGTATTGGTTACTGTGAAGTGTGAACATACAAGATACTGTTACACAAATAATAAGTACATCAGCATGATTTTACTTTTGTCAATTTCATAAACTGGGCGTAGTTTCTTAGCAAGTTCTTTTGCACGTTTGAAGGTGGTCACTCTTATATTTGACTGACAGAACCAAAGATACGACACGGTTTCCGGTAAGAATCTTTTGAAGGGTGTAACGCAATGTATCTAAAGTGTACACAAACATTAACATAATTTAACTTAAACTCCTTTTTTAAAGCTTTCTTTGGACCGACCACCACAGTAATCACAAGCGAGCTTTCGTGGAAAGTGCAAACAACCTGGTACTATGTGTTTACTGTTTAGTTTGCACGCGTTGACTCCGTTGTGTACCCTTGAGCTTCACTCTACTCACGCTGCCACAATCTCCTCCAGCCTCAGCCTCTGTTCTGATCTTCATCATTTGTCTCCAACTTCCTTAATTAGATTGTACACAATTTTATAGTTACAATGTTCATTCGATTTCTCTTTAGTTTCTTGTCTCACCTGGGTCCTGTCATTTATATGTAAGTTCATTGATGAAGCAGGTACTTCTGTGATCTTCGATAATTTTTGCTAGGAAGAGGATATGGCTGCGCATGCTTCTTCTGAGATTAATAAGTATGATGTCTTCCTCAGCTTCAGAGGCACAGACACTCGCCGTGGTTTTCTCAGCCATCTGCACAAGGCTTTAGAGGACAAGCACATCAAGACATACGTGGATTACATGCTCAGAGAAGGAACTGAAATATCACACTCACTCCTTGCAGCCATTGAACAATCAGAAATTGCTTTGATCATATTCTCCCAGGATTATGCTTCTTCCAAATGGTGTTTGGAAGAACTAGCCAAAATAATGGAATGCAGCAAACAAAATGGTCAAATTGTAATACCTATTTTCCATAATGTAGACCCATCATGGGTGCGCCACCAAAAGGAAAGTTATCACCACGCCCTTGCTAATCATGAGGTGAGGTTTGCAGACAGGGTGCAAATCTGGAGAGATGCTCTCAAGGAAGCTGCCAATTTGTCTGGATTTCATTCACCCTCATCAAGCTTCAGGTCAGTATTTCTTTTCATAGATTATTTTGTTTCTTCTGTTACACTATTACATTAGGGTATAATTTTGATAAATGAGATTTTAGTGGAAGGGATAAATCCATTCTCACACTATTAAACTAAACAATACAACAACAACAATACCAATAAGTTTGCCTCTTATACATTATGCAGGAATGATGCTCACCTTGTTGATGAAATCGTCAAACGTGTCTTACAAAGGTTAAACCAATCACCCCAAGGTGATTTGCAGGGTCTTGTTGGAATTCATGGACCAATTGAAAAGCTAGTATCGTTGTGCACGGAATCTGAAGCTGTTATTATTGGCCTTTGGGGCATGGGCGGTGTTGGTAAGACAACTCTTGCGACTGCAGTTTTCAATAGATTGTGTGATGGATTTGAAGGATTTTGCTTTTTGAACAATGTAAGAGAAAGAGCTGAGAAATCTGGTATAGATAATTTGAAGAAAGAACTTCTTTCCAAGCTGCTAAAGGAAGAAGATGCAAGTCCCTTTGTCACGCCTGGTGGGATAACTAATTTTGCCAAGAAAAGACTTGGTCGAACAAAGGTTCTTGTTGTTCTTGATGATGTCAATGATTCAGATCAAATTGAAGATTTATGTGGAGGACATACATGGTTTGGGGCAAGTAGCAGAATCATAGTGACAACAAGAGACAAGCATGTCCTTGTTAAGGCGGATGCTGATCATATACATGAAGTTGAGACATTGAATTCTGATGATTCTCTTCGGCTTTTCAGCCTGAATGCCTTCAAGCAAAACTGCACTATAGAAGCAGAACAAGTTGAGTTGTCTAAGAGAGTGCTTAACTATTGCAAAGGCCTCCCTTTAGCATTGAAAATCTTGGGTTCATTTCTTAAAGGAAAAACTCAACGAGAGTGGGAAAGTGAACTGCTCAAACTTGAAAAGATGCCTGATGAAAAAATCCAAAGTATATTGCGATTGAGTTATAATGAACTGGATCGTAATGATCGGAATATATTTTTGCATCTTGCATGTTTCTTTTATACAAATTCAGAAGAAGAGCTGATACAATCTGTTCTTGATTCCTGCGGATACGCAACAACTATCGGGTTGACAAATCTTGGTAATAAAGCTCTTATTTCCATTTCAAATGGTTGTGTGTCAATGCATGACTTAATTCGAGAAATGGGTCGTGAAATTGTTCGCGAAGAATCTCCAAATGATCCAGGAAAACGCAGTAGACTGTGGGATCCTCAGGATATCTGTAAAGTATTGAAAGACAATAAGGTAAGCGTAAGATTATCAGATTGTACTTTTTTTCACATTTATTTGGTGAAAGTTTGATACAATATATGTTTCATTTTGACATATGCAGGGAACGGATGCTATTGAAAGTATCGAATTGAACATGTCGGAAATTGACTGGATGAGCTTGCACCCTGAGACATTTGAAAGAATGGCTGGACTGAAGCTTGTTAGATTTCATGCAGCCGATTCCAAAAACAAGTTGTATGCTCCAGAGGGTATTAGATCTATGTCGAACGAGTTAAGGTATTTTCATTGGGATGAGTTTCCTTTGAAATCTTTGCCACCTTCTTTAAGTGTTGAGAAAATTGTTGAAATCATAATGCCCAACAGTGGATTGCAAACGCTTTGGGAAGGTGAACAGGTATGGAAACAATATTCTTTTTCATTTGATACCCATACACATGCTTTAATTAGTTAATTTGTTAATTTCAGAATCTTGTAAATCTAAGGAAAGTGGATCTAGATGGTTCGTCAAGCCTAATGGAGCTCCCAGGTTTATCAAAAGCTTCAAATCTTAGAGAAGTGAGTATCTCTGGTTGCAAGAGTCTGCGTCAAGTTCCTCCATCTGCTGTATGTTCCCAGAAGCTGAAATACCTGAACGTGAGCAACTGTGAGAGCATTGAGTCCATAGCAGAGCTTCCAGCATCGGTTGTGTGCGTAATTGCTCGCGACTGCCGCTCCCTACACACTGTATCTGTATCTGCTTTGGATTCTGTGGCTGAAGAGCCAATCCAGCAGCAGCAATTTGAGGATATAACCTTCAATTTCACCAACTGCCACAAATTGGAAGGGAATGCAAAAAACAGCATTATGGAACATGCCTATGGAAGATTAAAGCGACCATTAGCAGCAGCACCTACATCTGCTACGACAGCATGGCAGGACAAGGAGGATAAGGATAAGTTTCTTTCTCTGTGGAACGACAAGCACAATCATCCCAAGTTAAATGTGTTGTCAGGTGCAGGCTCGGGATGGTTCAGATATATAAACCCACAGAACGGGGCCGTCACTCTTGATGTTGCCCCAGGTGATAGCTTGTTGGGTTTCATCTTTTGGGTCGTTTTTCCTGCATACTATGGGAGTTACCAAGTGAGCGCCACTTCAGTGTCATATACGTATTGTGTTGAAGTGAGGAATGGTCCAAGTTTCAGTTATGATGGGCATTGGATGCCAGGCGAGGATATATGGCTTGACGATAGCTATTTTTGGTACGACGGGCAATGCTGCATTGACATGATCAAGGTAATGGAAGAAAACACCAACACTAATAATAACAATATTCAACTCAAGGTTTCATTCAAGTTCTTCTACAATCGTCTTATTTTGAGTCAGCCTATTGAGGAAGATGATGACCAAGAAGTAGAATATTGGAGTGTACACCCAATATATGCCTCAGATGTTCGTGGTGGCATGAGCATGGATGTACCGTCTATTGAGGAAGGTAATGGTGGTTCCATAGATGACTCAGATGAAGACGACGAAGGTAGTGAAAGAGGTGGTGTTTCGGAGTCGGTTGCACTCGTGCATGGTGGCAGGACGGATCTATAGTTCTATACACTGTAGTGGAGGCAACAATTTAAAATTATTTTGAACATTCTCGTTAAATTATTGAATTGATCCTACGATAATCTTTTACTCAATTTTTTGTTTTTAATAGTTAATTTAAAAATTTTATACTAAATATTTATTTAAAAGAAAAAGTATATGGAACCAAAATATGACCCGCCAAAAAGTAAACAAAACTGTTTAATTAAAATCACTTTTTGAATAATATGTTTGAAAATCGCTCCTGAAATCACGGAGCACAAACCAAAATCCGATTTTTCATAGAACCCAAACACATTTTAGCTGATTTTTGGCTTATATGCTTTTGGTTCTCTAGTTGTTCTCTTATTCTTTTTTAAAATTAGTTTTTGTTTTTCTTATAATAACTATATTAATTGAAAGATTTTTCCTCAGCTATAAATATAATTGAGAGTTGATTTTTGATTGTATGAGAAGTAAATTTTTATTATATTATTTAAAAAAAAAGATTACCCATTTTTTTTTAAATATGAAACCTAAAACATAGAATTCTAAATTATATATTATTATTATTAAAATTACTATTTTAGTATTTTAATTTGTAAATTATATATTTTGAAGATTAATCATATTTTACAATAACAAAATATAATTATAACAATAATTATGATATATGTACATAAAAAGTAACTACCCATATAAAATACATATTAAAATATAAAATACATATTGAAAATAAATTAAACAATAAATATTTTTATACACAAATACATAACGATTAATGAATAATTTGATAGCTAATTTTTATTATAAAACTTATTAGAGTTTATCTATCTTATGTCCTAAAAATACATATTAAGATTACAAATTGAAAATATTTGTATTGAAAATATAAAAAATTTAAGTTTTCAATAGATTTATTTTATAATTATTAAAAGAAAAAATTTTAAAACCTTCAACTAATAATAAGCTTGTCATGCGTCATCAAGACACATGTTAGCTAAACCCAAATAATTATTATGTTATATATACTTACAGGAAAGAGATTCCATAGATGGTCTTTGGGCAATAAAAATAAATTTAGTAAGATAAAGCAAAAAAATTAGTGAGCGATTTCGACAAAATATTAGGCAAAAAGTAAAACTTTTTCCATTGTGCTTCTCTTATTTTGTTTTTTATTTTGGACGGTGGAAATATTGATTGGAGGTCTACAATGGGAGAAATTGACTTCGCAAGAAAGAAAATAAATTTTTCGTTTTTACATAGAACAACAATCTTTGAATAGCAGTTTTTCATTCTTTGACCGTTAGATCAACGTAAAATTTGGACAGCAGATACTTCTCATCTTCTTCTTCATCATGGACAGTGGAGATTATAAAAACACTCCAATCTAAAGAGCAATGAGACATTTTCCTTAGCTTTTTTGGCATTAGAAGTTTGTCTTTTTATTAGTATTAGGAAAAGGTCTAAATTGCTAAGTTAATGAAAATCTAAAATATATATATATACCAACCGAAACAATAACATAAAAAAGAAAAAGAAAAAAAAAAGCAGCAGCAATAATTACAGAAACAGACAATGAAGTTGTTAATTTCTTTTTAACGAAAAAATGAGTAAAATTATATGGGAATAAACCACTCAAGCGAGGCAAGTTGGAGATTCCATTTTAACGAAGTTTGTTACCTAGTTCCTCTTAGGATTTTGCACATTGAAGGTTGGTTAATCTTATATTTAACCAACACAACCAAAGACACTGTTCTAAACAGACATTTTGCATGTTAAATATAATATTTCCCAGGTGCTAGTGGTAGTGGCTATTGGTTACTGTGAAGTGTGAACATACAAGATACTGTATGTAACACAAATAATAAGTACATCAGCATGATTTTACTTTTGTCAATTTCATAAACGTGCGTAGTTTCTTAGCAAGTTCTTTTGCACGTTTGAAGGTGGTGACCAACACAACCAGGGATACGACACCATGTTGGTAAGACAACTCTCGGGACTGCAGTTTTCAATAGATTGTGTGATGGATTTGAAGGATTTTGCTTTTTGAACAATATAAGAGAAAGAGCTGAGAAATATGGTATAGATCATTTGAAGAAAGCACTTCTTTCCAAACTGCTAAAGGAAGAAGATGCAAGTCCCTTTGTCACGCCTGGTGGAATAACTAATTTTGCCAAGAAAAGACTTAGTCGAACAAAGGTTCTTGTTGTTCTTGATGATGTCAATGATTCAGACCAAATGGAAGATTTATGTGGAGGACATACATGATTTGGGGCAAGTAGCAGAATCATAGTGACAACAAGAGATAAGCATGTTCATCGCTTAACTGCCCACACTGCTGATACTGTCTCCTCCAGCCTCAGCCTCTCTTCTGATCTTCATCACTTGTTTCCAACTCCCTTAATTATCTTGTAAACAATGGTATCCTTACATTTTTCGTTTCAGTACATAGTCGTATATTTTCAATTTCTCTTTAATTTGTTGTCTCGCCTAGGTCCTTTCATTTATATGCATGTGTTCATCGATGATCAAGCAGGTAATTGTGTGATCTTCAATAATTTTTGCTAGGAAGAGGATATGGCTGCGCATGCTTCTTCTGAAACTATTAAGTATGATGTCTTCCTCAGCTTCAGAGGCACAGATACTCGCCGCGGTTTTCTCAGCCATCTGCTTAAGGCTTTAGAGGACAAACACATCGACACATATGTGGATTACATGCTCAGAGAAGGAACTGAAATATCACACTCACTCCTTACAGCCATTGAACAATCACAAATTGCTTTGATCATATTCTCCCATGATTATGCTTCTTCCAAGTGGTGTTTGGAAGAACTAGTCAAAATAATGGAATGCAGAAGAAAAAATGGTCAAATTATTGCAATACCCGTTTTTTATAACGTAGATCCATCATGGGTGCGCCATCAAAGGGGAAGCTATCACGATGCACTTGCTAATCATGAGATAAGATCTGCAGACAAGGTGCAAATATGGCGAGATGCTCTCAAGGAAGCTGCCAATTTGTCTGGATTGCATTCACCATCATCAAGCTTCAGGTCAGTTTTTTTCTTTTTTCTCTTTCATTTGTTTCCTAGATTATTTTGTTTCTTCTATGATATAATGTAGACCCATCATGACAATATTAGACTGGGTATCTTTTGATAAAATTAAATGCTTCGCTTTATATATTATATATTTATTAAACTAAACAAGTCAACAACAACAATAACAATATGAAGTTTGCCTCATATGTTATGCAGGAATGATGCTGAACTCATTGATGAAATTGTCAAACGGGTCATACAAAGGTTAAACCAAACATGCCAAGGTGATCTGATGCAGGGTCTTGTTGGAATTCATGAACCAATTGCAGAGCTAGAATCATTGTTGTGCACAGAATCAGAAGCAGTTTCTATTATTGGCCTTTGGGGCATGGACGGTGTTGGTAAGACCACGCTTGCTAGAGTACTTTTCAATATATTGTGTGATGGATTTGAAAGATTTTGCTTTTTGGACAATGTAAGAGAAAGAGTTCAGAAATATGGTATAGAACATTTGAAAAAATAACTTCTTTCCAAACTGCTAAAGGAAGAAGATGCAAGTCCCTTTGTCACGCCTGGTGGGATAACTAATTTTGCCAAGAAAAGACTTAATCGAACAAAGGTTCTTGTTGTTCTTGATGATGTCAATGATTCAGACCAAATGGAAGATTTATGTGGAGGACATACATGGTTTGGGGCAAGTAGCAGAATCATAGTGACAACAAGAAATAAGCATGTCCTTGTTAAGGCGGATGCTGATCATATACATGAGGTTGAGACATTGAATTCTGATGATTCTCTTTGGCTTTTCAGCCTGAATGCCTTCAAGCAAAACTGTAGAACAAGTTTTGTCCAAGAGAGTGCTTAACTATTGCAAAGGCCTTCCTTTAGCATTGAAAATCTTGGGTTCCTTTCTTAAAGGAAAAACTCAACGAGAGTGGGAAAGTGAACTGCTCAAACTTGAAAAGATGCCTGATGAAAAAATCCAAAGTATATTGCGATTGAGTTATAATGAATTAGATCGTAATGATCGGAATATATTTTTGGAACTTGCATGTTTCTTTGATACAAATACAGAAAAAGAGCAGATAAAATCTCTTCTTGATCGCTGTGGATACACAACTACTATTGGATTGACAAATCTTTGTAATAAAGCTCTTATTTCCATTTCCAACGATTGTGTGTCAATGCATGACTTAATTCAAGAAATAGGCCGTGAAATTGTTCGCGAAGAATGTCTAAATGATCCAGGAAAACGCAGTAGACTATGGGATTCTTGTGATACCTATGAAGTACTGAAATACAATAAGGTAAGCATAAGATTACCTAGATTGTATTTTGTCACATTTATTTGGTGGAAGTTTGATATGTATTTAATTTTGACATACATACTATGCAGGGAACTCAAGCTATTGAAAGTATCACATTAAACATGTCTGAAATTGATACGATAAGGTTGCACCCTGAGACATTTGAAAGAATGCCAGAACTGAAGCTTGTTAGATTCCATGCACCCAATTTCAGAAACAAGTTGTGTGCTCCAGAAGGTATTACATCCCTGCCAAAGAAGTTAAGCTACTTTCATTGGGATGAGTTTTCTTTGAAATCTTTGCCGTCTTCTTTTGGTGTTGAGAGAATTGTTGAAATCATAATGCCCAATAGTGGATTGCAAACGCTTTGGGAAGGTGAACAGGTATGGAAAGAGACAACATTGTTTTTCATTTATAATTCCAACAAGATTGTGAAATTATTTTGATGCCATACACATGCAAGTATTTTGATGCCATACACATGCAAGTATACCTACCTACCTTTTAATTAGTTAATTTTAGAATCTTGTAAGTCTAAGGAAAGTGGATCTAGATGGTTCGTCAAGCCTAATCCAGCTCCCAGATTTATCAAAAGCTTCAAATCTTAAGTGAGTATCTCTGGTTGCAAGATTCTGCGTCAAGTTTCTCCATCTGCTGTATGTTCCCAGAAGCTGAAATACCTGAAAGTGAGCAACTGTGAGAGCCTTGAATCCATAGCAGAGCTTCCAGCATCGGTTGTGTATGTAATTGCTCGCAACTGCCGCTCGCTACACACTGTATCTGTATCTGCTTTGGATTGTGTGGCCAAAGAACCGATCCGGCAGCAGCAATTTGAGGATATAACCTTCAATTTCAGCAACTGCGACAAATTGAGAAGGAATTCAAAAAAGAGTATTATGGAACATGCCTATGGCAGACTAAAGCGACCACTAGCAGCAGCACCTACATGTGCTACAACAGCATGGCTGGATAAGGAGGATAAGCACCCGTTTCGTTATCTGTCAGGCAAGCGGCACAATCATCCCAAGTTAAATGTGTTGTCAGGTGCAGCCCCGGAATGGTTCAGACATATAAACCCACAAAGAGGGGACGTTACTCTTGATGTTGCCCCAGGTGATAGCTTGTTGGGTTTCATCTTTTGGATCATTTTTCCTGCATACTATGGGAGTCACGAAGTGCAAGCCACTTCAGTGTCATATAAGTATTGCGTTAAAGTGATTCATGGCCCAAGTTTCAGTTATGACGGGTATTGGTTTCTAGGCGAGAATATATGGCTTAACGACAGCTATTTTTGGTACGACGGGCAATGCTGCATTGACATGATCAAGGGAATGGAAGAAAACACCAACACTAATAATAGCATTCAACTCGTGGTTTCATTCCAGTTCTTCTATGATCGTCTTGTTTTGTTTCACCATTACCCTATTGAGGAAGATGTTGGCAAAGAATTAGAAGATTGGGGTGTGCACCCAATATATGCCTCAGATGTTCGAAACTGACAAGCTTCCATTCAACCACTTCGAAACTAAAATGCTATTTATATATTAAAATGAGCTACTAAATTCATCCACCTTGTATTCCTATTTAAATATGTTCAGTGTCGGGTACCGGACGGTTCAGGTGGGTATCCTGATTAATGAGGGGGTCTCGTTTGGTCGTAGGCCACTGGGTTGGTGTAGACGGGGTCCCGAGTACTTCACGTGAAAAGGGGGGTGTCACCTGCAAAAACACTCCGACGCTCTAGTCAATGACCGTGCAAGCGAAAAAAGGGTAGAGTGATGTGTGACGTACCTTGGGGGAAGGGTAGGTCTTTCCTCATTTATACCGTGTCAGAGGTGGGTCCTGCAAGGACAGGCCCACCTTCGTCGAGACTTTCCTTGCACAGCTGTAGCAAAGCTGTCAAGGACGCGTTATCGGGTCGGCGATCATGGGCCTTGCTCCTAACCGTTCGGGTCGGGTAGTGCCCCTGGTCGGACCGGCCCACAGTCTACTTGGATCAGGTCGTAACAAAATACATATAATTTAACTCATTTTTAATGTGCATAATATTTTATGTATTTTATATTAGTAGTTGATTTTGGTATACATTTAATATATGAATTTAAAAATAAATAAATAAAAATATATTTTAAGAGTTTAATTTAAAAGATATTCTCTCAATTCAAAATGTTTTACACAATATAGTTATTCTTGTCAATTGAATATTTGAATGTATGTATAAAACCGATCTTTGGTAGTTTTCTGGTGCAATTTAAAAAAAAAAAGTGACTAGTGTATTTAAAATAATAAAAATAAAGATAATTATACGAAGTCAATGGAACTTTCTATTGCCAGTTGACAAAGCAAAGACACCACATCACTGTTACCGAAGAAGTTTGATGGAAATTACATCAATTATTGTTGTTGACTTCTTGTTTACTCCTGAGAGCTGTTTGTATGCTCGAAATCAAAGAGAATGGCTTTGTCGTCTTCTCTGTCCGTTGCTTCCGAAAGCAAATATGATATCTTCCTTAGTTTCAGAGGCGTAGATACCAGAGGTGGTTTTCTCAGCCATCTGATTAAGGCTTTGAACCAAAAACAGATTGAGATCTATGTAGACTATAAGCTCAGAGAGAGATAAACCTCAATGTAATCCCTAAAGTTGCACTCAAGTCTTATAGTAGTCTCTGAATTTAAAAGTTCCTCAAAGTCATCCCCGAGCTTGCACTCCAGGACTCAAAGTTGTCCTTCCGGCAATTTCTGGACACCTGGCGCAACCGGAAAGCTGAGCTGGCAGTCTTCGGGACACGTGGGCCTTACTGAAACGACGCCGTTTTGGCTGTGGTGCCAAAATGAGATGAAATGACGTCATTTCATGCTGAAAGCCTCCTTCCTCCTTGCTCCCTCCTCTCAAAACACAAAAAAAACACAACAGAGAGTGAGGTTTCTTCTTCTCCGAGACAGTCACCAATGGCGCATGTGCGATTGCATTAACCGCACCGATTTCAGTTGAAAACTCAGGCCCTGGAGCATCGCTGTTGTCATCTCCTTCATACACAGAGTTGGGAAGGCTACTTTCTCTGACACAGGTAAGCCAAAAATGAAAAAAATATGTTCTTTCTCTGTGTTTTGATGTTGTTGTTAATTTAACATTCACCAAAGTTCAGGCCGTTTCTTTCGAATGTAATCTGTGGCTATGAACGCTTCTGTTTTGGGCTATGTGCTAGGGTTTGATCAGTTACTAGGTTTGTTACGGTGGGAAAAAAAAAAGGACAAATTCAAATCAGAAATGATATCTGATGTTATTTCTCAGTCTTCTGCAGTGCAGCTCATTAAAACTTTCATCAATTTTTCTTTTTCTCGTTTTTATTCTGATTGCTGTTGATTTGTGCTGGTTTTGTTTCTTAATTGTAGAAGTTTACCTGATTCTTTAATCAAATTGATGGTCGTACTTGTTGCTATGTTTTGAAGATTTGTTTAATGGAAAAAATTATTGGTGAAAAACTGTCTGAATTTTACTGATGTTCTCATGCCTTTACTTCGAAAGAGCAATTTGATGGGTTGTCCTGATCAAGCCATTTGTGTATTATTAAGTTCTGTTTAAATCATACAAACGGTTAAATCGAATCCTTAAAGGTCACCAGATGGATGAAATCTTTAGCTTGTATTTACTTACAATGGATATCATTTTTGTTTTTTACTTATCCTCACATTTTTCGTCATCCGCATTGCATTCAAGACATTTTTTAAGTTAGGATTAGCTAGTGATCTCCAATGTGATGTTGATGTATAAGAGTCCTTGATGAACAAGAAAAACAAAGTCATGTTACCTTTTGTGTGTTAATATGTAAACTATCCCTGTGGCATATTTGGGATTGTTTTTCTGGTTCTGTTGAGTGTAGATGTTTATTTATCTAAGGTGGTGCAAAGAAGGTATAAATTTGCTGTGACCATTTCCCAGCGAGACCGGAGTTGATCTGAAACTGAGTAACTATCATAGTGCAGTTACTGTTGAATAGTGCACGAATGTGGAGTAACTGTGTGTAAGTGAATATCTAAGGTGATGCGTTGTATTTCCATACTTCTAGTGCTTCCGATGCTCTTTGTTTTGGTCATCATAAGATTATATTGTTCTCCCTTTGAGCTAATGTTTGTTCTAAAGTAGAGGGTTTCATTCATGTAGCTGATATTCACTTCCATAGACATTCATCAGTTTCTAATACCAGTTAGAAGCAACTGAGTACATTAGCATTGGGTCTTGTTGGATGGCTCTAACTAGGTATGATTACATATAGTTGTAAATGGCACTTCTTCATTCTGGAAATGAAGATATGTAGGTAGATAGCTATTGAAGATACAAAAGCTAACTTTGCTCCGTTGAAAGGCTTTACATTCTATATTCTGTGAAAAGCATGGTTTCCTCAATATCTATGTTTAACACAATGCCATATACTAACATCATTAGGCACCCTTTTAAGAGTTACAGTGAAAAAATAAATAAATTGCTCGAGTGGTTTTCAGCTTTGTTCATCGAAGTTCCTCTGCTACATAATTACATAATTTTTGTATCGTGGTACTATTTCTATCCAATATACACTGCCTAGTTTCATAACAATTGGGTAAATCCTATGCCACAATTGTGTGATATCTATGTACTTATGCCATAGCTCGTGGTTGCCATAACCGTCGGGCTTCAAAGATGGAGAAGACAAGAACACAGAACCGAGGAGAAGAGAACAGAGTGAGCACTGTGGCCTTCAAATTTGGGGATTAGGGTTTTAACTTCAACTGAGGGACCAAATTGATGCGGGAGAGTTTACTCTGCCACATCAACTAGCCGTTGTAAGGCTCACGTGTCACGAAGGCTGCCAGCTCAGCTTTCTGGTTGTGCCAGGTGTCCAGAAATTGCCGGAAGGACAACTTTGAGTCCCGGAGTGCAAGTTCGGGGATGACTTTGAGGAATTTTTAAGTTCAGGGACTACTATGAGGCTCGAGTGCAACTTCACGGACTACATTGAGGCTTATCCCGCTCAAAGAAGGAACCCAAATATCACACTCACTCCTCCTTACTGTTTCTCGAAACGGATCTTTAGCTTAGTCTTCTACTTGATGATGCCAAGAAAAAAAAACCCCTCCCAAAAAAAATAAGTCAAAAAACAAGTGACACTGAAAAAGAGAACCCAAATTGCAAATATGCTGCGCAATAGTTTTGGAATGTGATCATCATAAACCAATTCTGACAATTTGTCAATTGGTTTCAAACTAAACAGAAATGATTATCCATTATGGGTAACTCTGATAAAAAAAGCAATTGGGGGAAGAAGAAATAAGAAACACACCAAAGAAAACTGCTTTAATATTGTGGGTTATCCAGGTTAGTGGAAAAATAATCCCAGTCATCAAGAAATCATAATAAGGAAGCCACTGCTGTGAGGATAGTTCGATATTTGAAGGGAACTCCAATAAGTGGAATCATTTTCAAAAGGAATGACCATTTGAAGGTTGAGGCATACACTGACGCAGATTGGGCGGGCAACCCAAATGATAGAAGATCAACAGCTGGTTACTTTACACTTGTTGGAGGCAACCTGGTAACTTGGAAAAGCAAGAAGCAGAAAGTTGTAGCTCTTTCAAGCGCAGAGGCAGAATTTCGAGAAATCGTTAAAGGCATAACTGAAGTATTGTGGATAAGACAATTGATTATTGAGATTGGGTTTCACCACAATTGCCAAGTCAGTTGAAATATGACAACAAAGCCGGAATCAGTATTTCAGAGAATCCCGTATAACATGATAGAACAAAACATGTTGAGGTGAATCGAAGAAAAAAATTGAGAATGACATTATTGAACTTCCATTTGTGAGATCAGAAGATCAGTTGGCTGATATTCTTACTAAAGCAGTTTCAAGACAAGCCCTTGCTAAAGTTCTAACTAAGCTGACTATTGGTGATCCCACTACTCATCTTCACCTTAAGGGGAGTATTAGAATATCATAATTAGGGAACAAAATCAGGAAAATATCAAAGATGATTAAAAAAAAATCAATGTAATTTATTAGGATATTATTCCATAACGAGCTTACTCTTAGCGTACTCTTGGTCTATATATTGGTAAAAACCTTGTAATCAGTGATGAAAAACATGAATAACAAAAATAATTCTTCGTTCCTTTCCTAAACTCTTTGTACCATGGTAACACTTTCTATTCTTCTTTCTATTCTTCACCGGAGGAGATTTTTCTTTCTTGAGAGGATCTTTTGATTTTTCTTCATACTTCACGTGTTCATCCTTCAGATGATCTTCTTCCGTGCAAAAATTGAATTGAAAAATATATTGGTCTATATATTGGTAAGAACCTTGTAATCACTGATGAAAAATATGAAAAACTAGAACTTTTGTACAACTTATACGAAAACAAAAAAAGAAAGACAAAAAAAACTAACTCAGCACTTTCGATTAGGGTTTTCACTGGAGGTTCCAGTGTCGGTGAGGGGAACCGAACCCGAACCCGAAGCCCCATTACTATTAGAATATCATAATTAGGAACAAAATCAGAAAAATATCAAAGATGATTAGAAAAAAAAATCAATGTAATTTATTAGGATATTATTCCATAACGAGCGTACTCTTAGCATACTCTTGATCTATATATTGATAAGAACCTTGTAATCACTGATGAAAAATATGGAAAACTAGAACTTTTGTACAACTGATACGAAGAAAAAAAAGAAAGGCAAAAAAAACTAACTCAACACTTTCGATTAGGGTTTCCACTGTTTCCGTGTCGGTGAGGGGGAAACAGAACCCGAACTCGAAGTCCTTCGTTATATTAAAATATCATAATTAGGGAACAAAATCAGGAAAATATCAAAGATGATTAGAAAAAAATCAATGTAATTTATTATGATATTATTCCTTACGAGCATACTCTTAGCGTACTGTTGGTCTATATATTGGTAAGAACCTTGTAATCACTGATGAAAAATATGAATAAGAAAAATAATGCTTCGTTTCTACCATGGTAACACTTTCTATTCTTCACCGGAGGAGATTTCTCTTTCTTGAGAGGATCTTTCGATTTTTCTTCATCCTTCACGTGTTCATTCTTCAGATGATCTTCTTTGGTGCATGCAAAAATTGTATTGAAACTCAACATTCTTTCCAATTCATCGGCGGAATAGGCCAACTTGTTGGTAAGAGTGACTTGAACTGCGCCTAGAAAATAACACGTGACACTAACAAAGAGAACCCAAAACCCAAATCCAAGAAAAAAATAACCCCACGAAAGAGAAAAATTAGAACTTTTGTATAACTGATACAAAATAAAAAAAGAAAGACAAAAAAACTAACTCAGCACTTTCGATTAGGGTTTTCACTGTTCCCGTGTTGATGAGGGGAACCCGAACCCGAAGCCCCATTTTTATTAGAATATCATAATTAGGGAACAAATCAAGAAAATATCAAAGATAATTAAAAAAATATCAATGTAATTTATTAGGATATTATTCCATAACATACTCTTAGCGTACTTTTGGTCTATATATTGGTAATAACCTTGTAATCACTTATGAAAAATATGAAAAACTAGAACTTTTGTACAACTGATACGAAAACAAAAAAAAAGAAAGACAAAAAAAACTAACTCAACACTTTCGAGTAGGGTTTCCACTGTTCCCGTGTCGGTGAGGGGGAACACGAACCCGAAGCCAACTTTCTATTAAAATATCATAATTAGGAACAAAATCAGTAAAATATCAAAGATGATTAAAAAAAATCAATGTAATTTATTAGGATATTATTCCATAACGAGCGTACTCTTAGCGTACTCTTGGTCTATATATTGGTAAGAACCTTGTAATCACTGATGAAAAATATGAATAACAAAAATAATTTTTCGTTTCTTTCCTAAACTCTTTGTACCATGATAACACTTTCTATTCTTCACCGGAGGAGATTTCTCTTTCTTGAGAGGATCTTTCGATTTTTTTTCATCCTTCACGTGTTCATTCTTCAGATGATCTTCTTCGGTGCGTGCAAAATTTGAATTGAATCTCAACATGAGTCGATCTTTCCAATTCATCGGCCGAATAGGCCAACTTGTTGGTAAGAGTGGCTTGAACTGCGCCTAGAAAATAACACGTAACATTGAAAAAGAGAACCCATAACCCAAATCCAAGAAAAAAAATAACCCGACGAAAGAGAAAAACTAGAACTTTTGTACAACTGGTATGAAAAAAAAAAGACAAAAAAAATAACTCAACACTTTCGATTAGGGTTTCCACCGTTCCCGTGTCGGTGAGGGGACCCGAACTCGAACCCGAAGCCCCCTTTCTATTCTTCACAGGAGGAGATTTCTCTTTTTTGAGAAGATCTTTCGATTTTTCTTCATCTTTCACGTGTTCATTCTTCAGATGATCTTCTTCGGTGCGTGCAAAAATTGAATTGAACCTCAACATGAATCGATCCTTCTAATTCATTGGCGGAATAGGCCAACTTGTTGGCAAGAGTGGCTTGAACCGGCGCCTAGGAAATAAACACTGAAAAAGAGAACCCAAAACCCAAATCCAAGAAAAAAAAAACCCTGACGAAAGAGAAAAACTTGAACTTTTGTACAACTGATACAAAAAAAAGAAAGACCAAAAAAACTAACTCAACACTTTCGATTAGGGTTTCCACCGTTCTCATGTCAGTGAGGGGGAATCCGAACCCGAAGCCCCTTTCAATTCTTCTTTCTATTCTTCATAGGAAGAGATTTCTCTCTTTTGAGAGGATCTTTCGATTTTTTTTCATCCTTCACGTGTTCATCCTTCAGAGCAAAAATTGAATTGAACCTCAACATGAGTCGATCTTTCCAATTCATCGGCAGAATAGGCCAACTTGTTGGCAAGAGTGGCTTGAACCGGCGCCTTAAGCAATAAGCACCCCAACGAGGACACCTAGTAAAAATTTGGGAACATTGTCTTCCTTGATGAACGGTAAAGATACTATGAGATTGAAGTAGCCTAAAGGAACGCTTATTCCTGCTCGAATGGTGGTGGTGGTGGTGGTGTGCTCATTGTTGTGAAAACTCTGTTTGCGGAGTTTGAGAAGCTCAATTAAACCACTCTTCCACCTTAGCCCATGACAATAATAAAGACGTCTCACGACCCACAAATTCAGCTCAACAGAATACACAAATTAAATTATAATTTAGTCTTTATCTTATCTTATAGTTATCTTTATCTTTATCTTTATCTTATCTTTATCTACTTTTATCTTTCATAGGCCAATACTCTATATATACTTAGTTTTACCTTCATAATTTACAATTCATTCAATCAACAATCAATAAAATTTCATCCTTTCTTTTTCACAATTCTTTTATTTTTCTATTCTTTCACAATTTTATTATGGTATCAGAACTCTTCTTGAGCTCTGCTGACATCCATGGATCAAGGAGAAATGGCACACCAGCAACTTCATCCGGAGCCTCTTTTGGACCTTTCGTCAGCCCAACACTTTTCTTTCATGGCACTTCCTTTCAATGAAGAAGCTCGTCCTTCAAACCAACTTGAGCTTTTACTAAGTCCAACTACTCATTACCTTTGTTCTTTCAATACCTTTTCTACTGTTAACAATTTTTCAAATCAAGATTCATTCTTGAATACTTGGATCATTGATTCTGGTGCCACAGATCACATTGCATCAAATTTGTCTTGGTTTATTTCTTACACACAAATTTCTCCTATTATTGTTCATTTACCAAATGGTTCTCGAACTACTATTTCTTATAAAGGCATCGTTCAATTTTCATCATCCTTGGTTCTTCATGATGTTCTTTATTTACCTCATTTCAACTTTAATATTATCTCTGTTTCAAAAATTACTTCAGCACTCATATGTGAACTCACTTTTTCATCTTCTTCTTGCACTCTACAGAGCAACAATTTGGGGACAATTGATTTGGCCAGAATGAGAGAGGGATTATATGTCTTTAAACCCAATTTCGGTAAAAATTCATCCACTACACACTCCATAAATTTCATCCAATCTCCACCCATTACACCTTCCAATATATGGCATTTTCGTTTAGGACACCTTTATGAGCAAAGACTTAGTGCATGTTTGGGCGCCATTATTTTGTTAAAAAAAGATCTTTTTTCAATGAAAAAAGATCTTTTTTTATTTTTTAATGTGTTTGGCAAATTTCTAGTAGTAAAAGTAAAAGTACTAGTAAAATAAAAAAAAGATCTTTTTTGAGAAGCTGTAATTTACATCTTTTTTTAAAAGATCTTTTTTCCTTAAAAAAAAGATGTTTTCCATGTAATAAATAAACAAAAAAGTACTTTTATATTGTTATACCCAAACATAATTGATTGATAAAAAGACCTTTTTACATGAGATATCCAAACATAAAATTACTTTTACTTCTCTATAAGATCTTTTAAAAAAAGATAAATCGAAAAAAGATCTTTTCTTAGAAGCTCACCCAAACAAGCCCTTAATCATTTACATAAACAATTTCCTTTTATCTCTATGCATCATGACGAGGCTTGTGACATTTGTCATCTTTCTAAACAAAAGAAACTTTCATTTTCTCAAAGTTTTAACAAAGCCAATGCAAGTTTTGATTTATTAGACTTTGATATTTGGGATCCGTTTCCACAAAATTCTATTCATAATCATAAATATTTTTTTACTATTGTTGATGATTTTAGCCGCTTTACATGGGTTACCTTATTAAAATCAAAAGGAGAAGTACAAAATCAAATAAAAAATTTTATTACTTTAATTGAAACACAATTCAACTCCAAAGTCAAAACTATTCGTTCCGATAATGGACCAGAATTTATTTTACCTGATTTTTATGCTTCAAAGGGCATTATTCATCAACGTAGTTATGTTGAAACTCCTCAACAAAATAGAAGGGTAGAACGCAAGCATCAACATATTTTGAATATAGCTCGTGCTCTTATGTTTCAATCTAATTTACCATCATCTTTTTGGTCTTATGCTGTTAGACATGCTGTTTATTCACTTAATAGAGTTCCATCATCCGCAATTAATTTTAAAACATCATTTGAGATTTTATTCAATCATCCACCAAATTATCATGACATTAAAATTTTTGGATGCTTATGTTTAGTTTCTACCCAAATGGCAAACAGATCAAAATTTGATCCAAGAGCCAAAAAGGCTGTATTTATTGGCTTTCAATATGGTTTTAAAGGGTATATTGTTTATGTTTTAGAAGATAAAAGAATTGAGATTTCTAGAAACGTAATTTTTTATGAAAAGATCTTGCCCTTAGTCACAAAAAATGTCCAATTCCAGACACTCAGCCCAACATTGCCAAACACACCTTCTCAAAAACAAGATTCAGTTAGTCTTCCAGTTGAACCCTCACCTATACCCATTGACCCAACTCCACCTAGTTCTTTATTTTCTCCAACAACCTCTCCTTCTTCCTCACTATCGTTTCCTAACCAAGTTGAACCCATGACCACCGAATCACTTTCAACACTAGACACCAGTCCACCATCACCTTCTCATCCCCCGTCACCTTCTTCACCACCTGAGCAACCCCATCCTCGTCATTCCGACCGGCCTCACCGACCTCCAGCATATCTCTCTGATTACTTGTGTAATTTCTCTCTCATCTCTACAAATCAATCTCCCTCAAAGTGCAAGTATCCTTTGTCTTCAGTCATATCTTTTTCTTCTCTTTCATCTTCACATAAAAAGTTTCTTTTATCTCTACATTCTGACATTGAGCCAAAGTCTTTTAAGGACGCCAATCAACACTCTAATTGGCGTAGTGCTATGAAAGATGAGTTGGATGCTCTTGAGCTGAACAAATTTGGCGTCTTGTTGATTGCCCTGCAGGGGTTAAGCCAGTTGGCTGTAAATGGGTCTATCGCATCAAACGTAAGCCTGATGGTTCAGTTGATCAATATAAAGCACGCCTTGTGGCTAAAGGGTTCACTCAAACTGAAGGTATTGATTTCTTGGAAACTTTCTCCCCTGTTGTCAAGCCTGCCACTATCAGATTAGTTTTGGCATTGACCTCTATGAAGCATTGGCCTATACATCAGTTGGATGTCAATAATGCTTTCTTACATGGGGATCTTTCTGAGGATGTTTATATGACTCTGCCACCCGGATTTATATCTCCTCAACCGAATCAATGTTGTAAGCTACTAAAGTCACTGTATGGTTTACGACAATCTAGTCGTATGTGGTATGACAAACTTTCTCACCTTTTGCTATCTCATGGATATCAGCAGACCTCATCTGATTATAGTTTATTTGTCAAATTTATTGGTGATCAAATTTCTATCCTTTTAGTCTATGTTGACGATATTGTTCTCACTGGTAATTCCATTTCTTAACTTGCTGCCATTAAGTCTATTTTGCACCAACACTTCCGAATTAAAGACTTGGGCCCATTAAAATATTTTTTGGGTATTGAAGTTGCTTAATCAGAGAAGGGAATTTGCTTATCTCAGAGAAAATATTGTCTTGATCTTTTGGAGGATTCTGGTTTATTAGGTGCTAAATCTGCCTCTGTTCCAATGGATAGTACCACAAGACTATATCAAGACAAAAGTCCCCTGATATCCGACCCTTTTGTATATCGTCGTTTGGTTGGCCGTCTTATCTATCTCACCACTACTCGACCGGACATCATGTATGCCAGTCAACAATTAAGTCAATTCATGGCATCTCCTACTGAATCTCATCTTCAAGCTGCCAAGCATGTGTTACGATATCTGAAAACTAGTCCCGGCAAATGACTTTTCTTTCCAAGGGAATTAGAAATTCAACTTCTCGGCTTCAATGACTCTGATTGGGCCGGATGTCCTGACACTCGGCGATCTTTAACAGGTTATTGTTTCTTCTTAGGCAGTTCTTTAGTCTCTTGGAAGACCAAGAAACAAACCACCGTTGCCCGCTCTTCCACAGAAGCAGAATATCGTGCACTTGCCAACACAACTTGTGAACTTCAATGGATACTAAATGTGTTACAATTTTTACGCATCTCTCCTATCCGCCCACCAGTTTTATATTGTGATAATCTGAGTGCTCTTCATATTGCTGCTAACCCGATTTTTCATGAACGGACCAAACATTTAGAGGTTGATTGTCACTTGGTTCGACAAAAAGCTCAAGCTGGAGTGATGAAACTTCTCCCAATTCCCTCTTCTGGGCAACTAGCTAACATCTTCACCAAGCCTTTGTCTCCTCAACCCTTCCATCTTAATCTGAATAAGCTTAGTGTTCTTGACATCTTTCATCCTCCAGCTTGCGGGGGCGTATTAAACCACTCTTCCACCTTAGCCCATGACAACAATAAAGACGTCTCACGGCCCACAAATTCAGCCCAACAGAATACACAAATTAAATTATAATTTAGTCTTTATCTTATCTTATAGTTATCTTTATCTTTATCTACTTTTATCTTTCATAGGCCAATACTTTATATATACTTAGTTTTACCTTCATAATTTACAATTCATTCAATCAACAATCAATAAAATTTCATCCTTTCTTTTTCACAATTCTTTTATTTTTCTATTCTTTCACAATTTTATTACTCACAAAGGCGAATTCAGAGATTGAATGTGTTGGTAAGTGTGACATGATTCAGAGTGAAAGTGTGAGGTATCAGACTGACAGAGTAATATTGAAGAAGGAAGACTGAAGTCAGAAGAGTCAGAAACTAGAAACCATGAGAAGAAGAATGTCAAGTATGAAGAAGACTCAAAACTGGTGGAAGAAGTAGAAGAATCTCAAAGCAGGAATGATGACAGAGTAATAGTGCATTCAGGCAGTTAAGGCTCCAGTTGGCATTAAGTTAAAGTCAGTTAGAGATTGTTGTTATGAGTACCAGTCTGAAATTCAGTTAACTAGTTAGTCTCAGTCTGTTAGCTTCCCCAATCAGTTAGTTAGAACACCCCTTCCAACTATCCTTATATATACATGGACTACACTGTAAGCAAGTGACGTTGAATTAGATTCAATAAATCAAATAAAATTAATTATACTAATTGTTTTTATCAACTAATTGATTTGATTAATTCTTAAAAATATTTTTATTTAATTTATTTAAATACATGAATTATAACTAATTAGTTATTTAATTTTATTAGGATAAATATCAAATTCTATTCTTAATATAAAAATACAAAATTTTATTCCTTCCATTTTTATTTTACCACTATAAAAGACCATATATGCTAGAAGAAAATATCATTTGTTTACCAATTACTCTTTCATTCGGTAGCTTTTATAACAATTCTTTTTCTTCTTATGAGGTGTCGCAAGAAAGACAACTATCGTAGACACAAACTACCACACACTCTCCGGGTTTTCATCATTCAGAGCAATATATGATACGTCGTTATCCATGAGACATTTATAAACTATGCTGTTATTATGTATGCATAAAATTCGTATTTAAACTTAAGTCATTTACCTGTTTCAACGTCACTTGCTATCCTTCATCATATCTGTTAAATCGGCCTGTGAGGCTCACACTTGATCGAGATTTTGACATGATGATAACTGGGCAACGCCATAGTTTTCTTGGGAAGTACAAGGTATTGCTAATATCAAATACATTGGTAAAACTAGTGTGGTTCTTTGAACGTCAAAATGTTGCTGTAAAATTTTTTTTCCTCTTTAAGATGTATTTTAGGCAGAAAATGACTATGAACTGTTGTATTAGTACTTTTGATTGCTTCTATCTGGCTTAAATTCTGGGAGATCACTGGTTCTTCTGATTTTAATGTGGTTGAATAGTCAATTAGAGATATTATCTGATTTAGGTCGGATTTACTAATAAGTTTGCCTCTTATACATTATGCAGGAATGATGCTGACCTTGTTGATGAAATTGTCAAACGTGTCTTACAAAGGTTAAACCAATCACCCCAAGGTGATTTGCATGGTCTTGTTGGAATTCATGGACCAATTGAAAAGCTAGTATCATTGTGCACGGAATCTGTTATTCTTGGCCTTTGGGGCATGGGCGGTGTTGGTAAGACAACTCTTGCGACTGCAGTTTTCAATAGACTGTGTGATGGGTTTGAAGGATTTTGCTTTTTGAACAATGTAAGAGAAAGAGCTAAGAAATATGGTATAGATCATTTGAAGACAGAACTTTCTAAACTGCTAAAGGAAGAAGATGCAAGTCCCTTTGTCACGCCTGGTGGGATAACTAATTTTGCCAAGAAAAGACTTGGTAAACAAAGGTTCTTGTTGTTCTTGATGATGTCAATGATTCAGATCAAATTGAAGATTTATGTGGAGGACATACATGGTTTGGGGCAAGTAGCAGAATCATAGTGACAACAAGAGACATGTCCTTGTTAAGGCGGATGCTGATCATATACATGAAGTTGAGGCATTGAATTATGATGATTCTCTTCGGCTTTTCAGCCTGAATGCCTTCAAGCAAAACTGCACTATAGAAGCAGAACAAGTTGAGTTGTCCAAGAGAGTGCTTAACTATTGCAAAGGCCTCCCTTTAGCATTGAAAATCTTGGGTTCCTTTCTTAAAGGAAAAACTCAACAAGAGTGGGAAAGTAAACTGGCCAAACTTGAAAAGATGCCTGATGAAAAAATCCAAAGTATATTGCGACTGAGTTATAATGAATTAGATCGTAATGATCGAAATATGTTTTTGGAACTTGCATGTTTCTTTGATAGAAATACAGAAGAGCAGATAAAATCTCTTCTTGATCGCTGTGGATACACAACTACTATCGGGCTGACAAATCTTTGTAATAAAGCTCTTATTTCCATTTCAAACAATTGTGTGTCAATGCATGACATTAATTCGAGAAATGGGTCGTGAAATTGTTCGCAAAGAATGTCAAGATGATCCAGGAAAACGCAGTAGACTATGGGATTCTTGTGATACCTATGAAGTACTAAAATACAATAAGGTAAGCGTAAGATTACCCAGATTGTAATTTTGTCCCATTTTGATATATATTTAATTTTGACATACATACTATGCAGGGAACTCAAGCTATTCAAAGTATCACTTTAAACATGTATGAAATTGATACGATAAGGTTGCACCCTGAGACATTTGAAAGAATGCCAGAACTGAAGCTTGTTAGATTTCATGCACCCGGTTTCAGAACAAAGTTGTGTGCTCCAGAAGGTATTACATCCCTGCCAAAGAAGTTAAGCTATCTTCATTGGGACGAGTTTCCTTTGAAATCTTTGCCGTCTTCTTTTGGTGCTGAGAGATTTGTTGAAATCATAATGCCCAACAGTGGATTGCAAACGCTTTGGGAAGGTGAACAGGTATGGAAACAAGATTGTGAAATTAATTTGATGCCATACACATGCATACCTACCTTTTAATTAGTTAATTTCAGAATCTTGTAAATCTAAGGAAAGTGGATCTAGATGGTTCGTCAAGCCTAATGGAGCTCCCAGATTTATCAAAAGCTCCAAATCTTAGAGAAGTGAGTATCTCTGGTTGCAAGAGTCTGCGTCAAGTTCCTCCATCTGCTGTATGTTCCCAGAAGCTGAAATACCTGAACGTGAGCAACTGTGAGAGCCTTGAGTCCATAGCAGAGCTTCCAGCATCGGTTGTGTGCATAATTGCTCGCAACTGCTGCTCACTACACACTGTATTTGTATCTGCTTTGGATTCTGTGGCTGAAGAGCCAATCCAGCAGCAGCAATTTGAGGATATAACCTTCAATTTCACCAACTGCTACAAATTGGAAGGGAATGCAAGAAACAACATTACGGAACATGCCTATGGCAGACTAAAGCGACCACTAGCAGTAGCACCTACATGTGCTACAACACCATGGCAGTATACGGGTAAGTTTCTTCCTCTGTGGAACGACAGGCACAATCATCCCAAGTTAAATGTGTTGTCAGGTGCAGACCCGGGATGGTTCAGATATATAAACCCAGAAAGAGGGGCCGTTACTCTAGATGTTGCCTCAGGTGATAACTTGTTGGGATTCATCTTTTGGGTCATGTTTCCTGCATACTATGGGAGTTACCAAGTGGACGCCACTGAAGTGTCATATAAGTATTGCGTTAAAGTGATGCATGGCCCAAGTTTCAGCTATGACGGGTATTGGATGCCAGGCGAGAATATATGGCATAACGGTAACTATTTTTGGTACGACGGGCAATGCTGCATTGACATGATCAAGGTAATGGAAGAAAGCACCAACACTAATAACAGTATTCAACTCGTGGTTTCATTCCAGTTCTTCTATGATCGTCTTATTTTGGGTCAGCCTATTGTGGAAGATGATGGCAAAGAATTAGAATATTGGGGTGTGCACCCAATGTACGCCTCAGATGTTCCAAACTGACATTTTGGTGTTATAACGACTGACTTATATATTCTTATGAGCACAAGTGCTGAGCAAAAACATAAAATAATTAAAAAGTAAAATTCAATCATTATTGTTTAAGCAAAAGTGTTTGATATTGCCAACCAGTTATACTTCAAATAGTATAACTTCTCTATCTTTATCTAGAGATTTCAGAGATGAGTTTTATACTTTTATTTGATATATTATATGGTTTAGATTGTATTGAATAAATTTTCAAAATTTACATTTGAAATCTAATGCTATCTTATGGCCTATTATAAAGGGAGTTTAATTTCTAATCTTTTATTTACATTTCTAATCTTTTAAGAGCAGATATAGGGTTTGTTTGGATAGGTTTTAAAAAAAAAAATTTTTTTTTCGAGTTATCTTTCTTTAAAAGATTTTATAAAAAAATAAAAGTAATTTTATGTTTGGATATCTCATACAAAAAAATCTTTTTATTTATCAATTTTATTTGAGTATAATAATATAAAAATATTTTTCTGTTTATTTATTACATGAAAAACATCTTTTTTTAACAAAAAAGGATTTAAAAAAAATATAAATTACAACTTCTCAAAAAAGTTTTTTTTTTTTATTTTTCTAGTATTTTTACTTTTACTACTAAAAATTTGTCAAATACGCTAAAAAAATTTATTAAAAAAAGATATTTTTTTAAATCAAAATAATGACTCCAAACAAACACATAATTTTTCTAAAAAAATAAACTTTGTTTGAAACTTATCAATGATAATATTGAGAATGAATTGTCAAATAATGTAATAATAAAATTCTTAAGTAAACCGTAATATATAAATCAAAGACTAAACAAGAATAATAATTAAGATAAGATCAAATAAATTTGACTAAATACTGCTTATAAATCTGTAATAAGAATAAACAAGTTGAACATGAACATGAATATGAACGAAATAACAATATACTAGAAAAGAACATAAAGAAAATAACAACAGTAGAAAAAAATTGATTTCAAACACTCACTTATACTGTATTCTATAATATTTTTTGTCATGGTGACAAAGAATCTTACAGAGATTTCAATGTTACTTGAGATGTTTTATTGAATTGAAATCCTTTTGAATGTCTTTGACTCTTTTGTTTATAGAGAAAAATTTATATTGCCTTGAGTAGTTTTGGCCTCTTCTCCCACGTTTTTGTTTTTACTTAATCTCCAAGTTTAATCGTCCATATTTTATCATATCTTGGTAGTCAAATAATAGTTTTCACATTTTTTCCATCAATTATATTTTTCACATGTTATTACTTATTAGTCTTATTCAATCTAATATTCATTTTCGATTCTAGCTAAATTGTGTGAATCAAAAATCATATTTTATATTGTTATTAACTACGGTCAAAACAATTATACTGCATCAAACTTTTGTGCTAACAATAAGATAATAATTAATAACAACAGTTTATATCTGATTGAATATGATAATTATAAGTTTATAACTGTAACACCTCTAAAATCTAAAAATAAACAAAAAAGTATTTTAAGAGTTTAATTTTAAAAATATATTGATAGTATAAAATTATTTAATATTTTAATTATATTTATTTTTTTAAATAATTATTCGTATCATTAATATAAAAGATAAATATTTTTACTGATTTAGCGTATAAAACTATTTACATGTACATTAAAATTGAATTTATATTTTAATTTAAAAATTGAAAATTATTATTTTAAATAATTATACTCTAAAAAAAAAAATTTTTAGTTTTTTTTTTAAATCTTATAAAAAAGTAGAAGTAATTTTATATTTGGATATCTCATGTAAAAAGGTCTTTTTATCTATCAATTATGTTTGGGTATAATAATATAAAAATATTTTTATTTATTTATTACATAAAAAATATCTTTTTTAAAAAAAAATCTTTAAAAAAAAATATAAATTATAACTTTTTTAAAAAAATATGTTTTTTTATTTTTTTAGTATTTTTATTTTTACTATTAAAAATTTATCAAACACATTAAAAAATAAAAAAAATTTATTAAAAAAAGATATTCTTTATGAAAATAATGGCAGTATTAAGAGCTCGTTTGGGAAGTAGCAGAAGCTACTTTTTTTTGACTTTTGGATTATGAAAAGTCATAATCTGCGTGTTTGGCACTATCTTAAAAAAAGCTTTTAACTTCCCGAAAAGTTAATTTACAGCTTTTTGAAGAAGTAAAAATATATGACTTTTCGGCTTTTTGATAAGTCATTCTACCACTTTTTTTTTAAATTAATTTCAAAACAAAAAAAATCTACTCTGTGAAAAATATTGACTCTTTACCACTATTTTCACTCAAGGTCTGCTAGAAACATTGGCCTTCCACCATCATTCCACCATCATTCTCATGCAATGTTCCAAACCTCACCATCATTTTCACGTAATGATTCATCTGATGAAAGTATTGATCCTCTACCACCATTTTCATTTTTCAGACAATATTGCATCTGAAGAACAACCTACTGCATATATTCATTCTAAGTATTTTTTTATCATTTTATCATTCTATTTTTTATTATTAAATTTGTATTTAACTGTGGTATGAAATTTTAGTTTTAATTTTATTTTTTTCACATGTGATTTTATAGCTTGCTATTATTTTCATAATTAATTATAGCAAGTTCTTGACCTCAATAAAGGAGAAGGGAGTTCTAATAGGAGTAAAATAAAAACAGCAACAAAATATACATTGATACATTTTATAGTTATTTTTTATTTTCACCTACCATATCATACATAATATTAGTGATTAGATTAGGTAAAATCAACATTCAATATTAAAAAATATTTGTTATCATCGTTATTTTAATATTCATCCTCTTTTGTAAAAAAAAAATTATTTTTTGAATTATTTATCCAAACACTACAACTTCAAAATAAGTACTTTTATAACTAAAAATCCAAACACAAAATAACTTATTTATAAGCTACTATTAATAAAAGTCATTATGCTTTAAGCTCTTTTTTTAAAAGAACTTATTTAAGTTATTTACCCAAACTGGGCCTAAGTAGTCAAGTGCAGTTGGCAAAACATAAAGAAGAAACGACAGTGTGAAAGGCAAGTTGGCAGTGATCCAGTGAGAGTGGAATCACGGCGGCGGATCGCAAACAGTATTTAAAGCGTTTAGATTCAGAGCTGCTTTCTCATCTTTCACATTCTAAATCCCTCAATGGCTGCTGCTTCTTCTACCTCCCTCTTCCACGCATCTTCCCCTTTTCCCCTCAAAACCCACCAACCCCCCAGGCCCAGGCCCACCCACTTCCCTATCAAGGCCCAATCCCAGCCCACCACTCCTCTCACCTCCCCCAAGCAGCGCCGCCCTGCCGACGAGAACATCCGCGACGAAGCCCGTCGCAACAACATCACCCACGACAACCTCTTCTCAGCCTGCTACGTCCCCTTCAACGCCGACCCTTCCTCCACCGAGTCCTACTCCCTCGATGAGATCGTTTACCGCTCTCAATCCGGCGGCCTCCTCGACGTCCAGCACGACATGGCCGCCCTCAAGAAGTTCGACGGCGAGTACTGGCGCAACCTCTTCGATTCCCGCGTCGGCCGCACCACCTGGCCCTACGGCTCCGGCGTCTGGTCCAAGAAGGAGTGGGTGCTCCCCGAGATCGACAGCGATGACATCGTCAGTGCCTTTGAGGGAAACTCCAATCTCTTCTGGGCCGAGCGTTTCGGCAAACAGTTCCTCGGCATGAACGATCTCTGGGTCAAGCACTGCGGCATCAGCCACACCGGCAGCTTCAAGGATCTCGGCATGACCGTTCTCGTCAGCCAGGTATTCATAATCATATTCCCGTTAGGGTTCTTAGATTCTTAGTTATCAAACTATTATAAAGTTAGTTAGTTAGCATTGCTTATTCTGCAACTTGTAATGTTATTTGGGACTGATTTTGAGTGTTTAATACAAGGTGAACCGCTTGAGGAAGATGAATAGACCTGTGGTTGGTGTTGGTTGTGCTTCAACTGGAGACACCTCTGCTGCTTTGTCTGCTTACTGCGCTTCTGCGGGGATCCCTTCCATTGTGTTCTTGCCTGCTAACAGGATCTCCATTGCGCAGTTGGTGCAGCCGATTGCGAATGGTGCTTTCGTGCTGAGTATTGACACCGATTTTGATGGTTGTATGCAGCTGATTAGGGAGGTTACGGCCGAGCTGCCGATATATTTGGCGAATTCTTTGAACAGTTTGAGGCTTGAGGGGCAGAAGACTGCTGCTATTGAGATTCTGCAGCAGTTTGATTGGCAGGTCCCTGATTGGGTCATTGTCCCCGGCGGCAACCTTGGCAATATTTATGCTTTTTACAAAGGGTTTCATATGTGTAAAGAGTTGGGGCTTGTGGATAAGATTCCCAGGCTCGTTTGTGCCCAGGCTGCGAATGCCAATCCTTTGTACTTGTACTTCAAGTCAGGGTGGAAAGATTTTAAGGCGGTGAAGGCTAATACTACCTTTGCATCTGCCATACAAATTGGTGACCCTGTTTCAATTGACAGGGCTGTTTATGCCTTGAAGAACTCGAATGGGATTGTTGAGGAGGCGACTGAGGAGGAGTTGATGGATGCCATGGCTCAAGCAGACTCCACTGGCATGTTTATTTGCCCTCACACTGGAGTGGCTTTGACTGCATTGTTTAAGTTGAGGAATAGTGGGGTTATAAAGCCTACCGATAGGACTGTGGTGGTGAGCACGGCTCATGGGTTGAAGTTCACTCAGTCCAAAATCGATTATCATTCCAAGGATATCAAGGAGATGGCTTGCAGATATGCTAACCCGCCGGTGCAAGTGAAGGCGGACTTTGGCTCGGTTATGGATGTGTTGAAGAAGTATTTGCTGAGTAAGGCTCCAAAGCATTAGGTCAGCATTGCAAGTTTTGGCCCTGTTTCCCTTCTTCATTGCTGCTTATTTCCTTTAGGCACTCCAATCTATTGTCTTTTTTGTTAGCTTTAAGTATTATAACTTGCATTCTGTATACTGCTTTATGGTAGAATATGCTTACTGATTTTGTTGTAGACTATTTATTTGTTGAGCATGTTTAGCTCTCCCGCACAAATGAGTTTGATAAAGCGAGGAATGCGCCCTCTTTGGTTTGTTACTGGGTTATGAAATCCCATTCATGTTATGCTCTAACCAAACTGTAGGTGCTACCTTACAACTCTGCAATCAAAGGACGATTCTTCAGTTGTAATTTTTGCTACAGAGTTGAGGCCAAATTACTTCTGTTATTTTTGCTTTTGCAGTTGTTGAGTGTTTAATTGTTTATAGAGTTGACAGAAAGTTGAAAGTTTTACATTTTTATGGAATTGGAACAAATTGGAACTGCATGATATGCTTTATATTTGTTGGTACTGTATTTGTTAGCTTCATTCAATAAATTTACCCCACTGGATCATAATTTGGATTGAAGTTTCCAATCCTGTTCATCTCAAGAATTCTTGAACTTTGGGACAAAAGAATCTCGCTTTAGTCTTTGAAGATACTCCCTCCTTTCTCTCTCTATTCTGTAGATTGAAGTTATTTTACTGAAAAGTTTCGCGAAAAGATAGAGTACAGATTAATCCAGCAGTAACAAGTAGTTTTCCCCCTTTCTGAAAAGTTTCTTTGTAACATTTTTTATTCATAATCCTCTTTTCTAAAAGTTTTGTACTGGCCACATTTGAGTTGCTCAAAACATAAGGAAGGAATTTTGAGTGCAAAAGCAGTACCCACAACACCGTTCTCTTGATGCTTATATTGTTAGACAACTGTTACCTTTTAGGCTTTATGCAACACAGAATCTTAGTCACACGTCACCACATCAAAAGTATTTTCATGCTTTTTTAAGGAAAACTAAGATCAAATTAAAAAGGGATAAAATGCAAGAAGAGATCTATTGCAAAGGAAATAAAACTCCTGTTCTTCTATACTGTGTGGTACTATCGAACTTGATCTCAATTGGTACATGATAACAATTTACTGTAACAAAAAAGAAATGAACAAACGAATACAAAGAACAAAACAATCTGATAAACAAAGACAAAATCTCAATTTCGTAACTTCAACTTGGGTCCATTTCTTTCCAAATATGTTGAAGGTCCAAGATTGGATCTCCCTATTCCCTGCTTCTCCCTGGTGGAGTTGATCTTTTCCATCCTCAAACCAGCTCTGAATGTTTCAATGAAAGTACCAGCTTTGGTATCAACATCAGGGCTGGGATAGAACAACATTATTTCAGGTTCTAAATCCCCACCTTGTGGAGAAGAAGGACTATTATCATTATCCCATTGACTTGCCTCACTGCTGGGTGAATCCACAACATCTTCATCCAAATCTGGCGAACCACTACTTGAACTACTAATGCTATCTACTCTAACATAGTCACCCTGCACCAGGAACTTCCACGCCGGCAGTTTAAATGGCGGCGGAGGCGGCGGTGGAGGTATTGGCAGCAAGGGTGACTCGTTACCAGTAATAACGTTTTCTTCCAAAGTTGAGATATTCTCTCTAAGATGGGGCTTAACATTAGCCTTTGCCACAACAACCTGCGGTTTGGTTCTTGATGATGAAACATCTGGGTGACCCTTTTTATGTTTGCTTTTCTTAGAGAAAAGATTCTGAAAAACCGAAGGCGGTGGTGGCATAGGTGGTGGTGGGGGTGGTTGTCGTGGAGGCAGAGTAGGAGGAGGTTCAGAATTCAGAATGCTTTCGAAATTCTCGAAGCTGCGCTGCCTTTGTTTCTTCCTATTTTTTCCCTTCAAAGACGTGAAGAACTCCTTAGTTGCACTCCCTCTCTTGTTCTTATTGTGCACCGCAGGAAGCGGGGGAGGTGGTGGCGGTGAGTGTCGTTGTCTTATGCTTTCAACTCCCGATTCTTCATACTTCGGCTTCTCAATCACTCGGGAATGTCTTGGACGATCTTTACTGGGTAAAGGTGGTGGTGCCGGCGGCGGCGATGGTGCAACTGCTGCTTGTACCGGCGGCGATGGTGGAACCGCTGCTGGTACCGGCGGCGAGCTGGGGACTTTGGTCGTACGAACTTCAAAGGTGTCAACTTCAATGTTCTTAATGATCCCCTGCTCTTCTTCTTTTTGTTCTTCTCCGGCAGCTGGTCTTGACGGCCTGCGACGGAGTTCTCGGTTCTCGTTGTGGTCGATGCCCACCTCGCGGTAACCTCTAACGTGGGTATCATCGTAAAATCTCCATCGTTCTTCGGCGGCGATCCACGACTCTTGGCGGAGATCAGGGTAGGAGTTGAAACTCCTCAACCTGTTATAAGAGGGTGTTCTCTCAGAGTATTCATACCAATGCATTGGTGTTTCTGGGTTTTGTTTAGCATAGTCTTGTGATTGCGTTGCTTCAATGAAGGTTTGATCTTGATAGGAGGAGGAACGTGGGGTGTCGTTGGTGGTAGTGGTGTTGTTCTTGCTGAGGAAGCCACATAGTATGGCAAAGAGAACCAGAACAAAGTTGAGTGAATCCCAGCTTTTCTTCACTGAATGGGGTTTAAGAATGTGTGAACTGAAAGAATGTAATGTAGGTGCTATGATTAAGATGAATGCAGTTGCAGCCACCAGAAGGATAATGAGAACCGCCCCGGAGCTGAATATCATGGAGTATGAGCGGCGGAGGTGGCGGCCGCGGTGGCTGGCGGCACCACTTTGGAGCCAGAAGGGTGTGTCGTCCACTACTTCATCCATAATGGTGGAAAAAGTTGAACTTTCTCTGTAATTGCTAAATGGTTTTTCTATGTTGGCCTTTTTATATGTGTTTCTTTGAGTTGTGATGTCTTGTGTGTGTTTATGAATATTTTGGTTTACTTATATTGTGGATGAATTGATGTGATTGGTGGAGATGTGTAGGGATGTTGAAATGTGTAATAATTAATTAATAAATAAAAAAAATAATGGCAATTCAGTGTTGGCTGTCTTGGAAGAATGACAGTTAGATGGAAAACAATGGTGGTATTTGCATTGCTGCTAAACCATGTGCATCCCCAAATTGAAGCTTGTATGTGTTGTGCTTGCTTGACTTGGCCCCCAATATTATTTCATCATTCTTGCAAGGGACTAATCATTGCCCTACCTTAATTCATGCCATGAATTTTGTTTCTCAATTATCCATCAAACACCATTCAATCTCAATAAAAATTTGTTTATACTAGTAGTGCATTAAAATTAAAATCAATTGGTGTGACAAATGAAATAAATAAAGATATTAGAAAAAATTATTTTTAACATAATATAAATAGTCCAAAATATAAGTTGTTAGATTTGAATAGGCACAAAAAGTTTCTCTATAATAATACACTTACAATAAGTTATCATATGGTCATAATGTGAATGTTACCTGATAATGATATTAATATTATATCTCTTACTCTTACTTGTTAACATGATTTCCACAAAAGATGTTATTAAAATATAAGTAGCTATAAAATGTGAACATTTTATGTTTAAAAAAATGTTATAGGTGCAGTTGTACAAGATATTTGGTTGATGCTGTCATTGGCATTCTTTCCGCGTGAGACAATCAAACATTACTCAAACTCGTTTAATTAGACCCAAAACAAATTTTGAGTAACTTATGTGCATAAACTTAGAAAGAGAAGGATGATAAGGACAAGTAATAGAAAAAGACTAGTTCTAAATAGAGGTTTTTATAAATGTCTTTAAGAAAACCGTGTAGCGTAATGTCTTGTTTGTTTTTGTTTTATGTCATTATCTTCAACAGCGTGTAAGTTTTGTTATATATGCATGCTGTGTTATCAACCAGCAAACCACCCTCAAAGAAAATTGAACACTATTCAATTCTTTCGCCGCAAGCCTTCAGTTTTTGATTGATTATTTATCTGATATCTTTCTTGAGACTGAATGTTTGACTTTGTCTGCTAGTTCAATTTGATGGCTATAATCTTATATTCGAGAAGTAGCTAAGAAACAACCTCTACAATCTCTCTTCAAAATATTTACAATTACTTTAAGGTGAATACTATAGTGTGTTATACTTAAATTATTAAAAAAAATAAATAAATAATATTTAATAAATTTTAAATAATTTATTTTTTATTTTAAATTTTAAATTTTTTATTTTAAAAAAGAAATTAAACAATTTAAACACCACAACAAAGACACTATAAAATTCATCTTACTTTAAAGTTTAAACTAGCTATACATGTATAAATTAAAGTGCATACTAAAGTTGCATGTGGAAGGAAATAATCTTTGTACCATAATGTGTATTTTTTATTATTTATTTATTTTTAATAGTAAAAGTGAAATATGAATTTCATACAAGTGGTCACAGATTGGTCAACCATACATCAAGCTTGCCCCATCTAGAACCAGTAGATTTGATACAAGATGAATAACAGCTATTATTACAACAGCAAGTCATCAATAACAATAAATAATAATTAAAACATATAAAATAAAAATTTAGTTAATATATGTTCTAAGAATATAAGTTACGACTATTATTGGTAAAACAATTTTAGTTTAAACTATTTTTAGGGCACATATTAACTAATTTATAAATTAAAATAGTGTATAAATTACACGATAGAAATTATTCAAAAAGAATTATTATTAATATTTATCATAATTGTAATTATTATCAATTATTTTCATACTTAATTTGTCAACTACAACCACAAATTAAAATAGTCTTTTAAATTTTGATCTTTCCTCCCAACCTGAATTTTTTTAGTTCAAACTTAATAATAATCAATATAAAATTTTAAAATTTATGTGAAAATTTCATTAGATATTATTTACTTTGTTTTATTGTTGTAGTTTTCTTTTTTTTTTAAATGTTGTGTTGTAATCTAATCTCAGTGTCTTTTTAACTTTTTGTGAAAGACTTAATTATCAAACAAAAAAAGTTGTCTTGATTATTTGAGAATTCACCATATCTATGTAAATTTATCATTTTACATTTTCATTTGTGCTCAATCTTTTTCATCCATCTTCCTTTTCCACTAGTACACATATATTCTCACAGAATTTTATAGTCAGGAGTTAATTAGATGAAAATATAGAATGGGTAAAGAATAAGGTTAAAAATGAAAATACTTTTTTTATTCACAAAAGGTGATCAGGCCTTTTTTTTTTAATTCATTTAATGTGTCGTTAGATGGGATATTGTTGTATCATAAATTCATGATTATTAAATTAAAGAGTAATACCTCAAATAGGTATTCAAGAAATTTACGATCGGACAGATTTGTCCCCAATAAAATTCAACTAAGATTTTGATTCTAACGTTTTTAGTTATACATTAAATATGTCTTTATGGCAGTTTGACCTGGTTAGGACTAACGGTGACGTTCTACATAGAGGTTAACGAATTGATGTGTCAGGTTAACTGCGACGTGTCACCTCTAGGACAATTTGGTCCTCATCCAAACTGGACAAAACGACATCATATTGGATCATGAGGCGAATGACGTCGTTTCGTGGAGGACAGATTCGTCCCCACCATAGAAGGCAGAGTTGCAAAATGGCGCCATTTTAAATTGGGACCTATCTATCTGATGATTGTGCTTTTATAGGGACCTATTTGCCTGATAAGTTAATGTTTGGGGACCTATTTATTTAGGGGTATAATAATTGAGACATTGGTAGTTGTAGTTGTATTTTGTATATATGTGGTGGCTGTTTAGGCAAGTTTTAATCTGTGTTGATTATCAAATTGTTGGATTGAAATGTCTCATTATATTTGGATGGATATGCATGAAATCAATTGTGGTGAAATAGTATAAAATAAACACATTGCTTTTGGTTTGTTTCATACATTTATCAAAATGGTTACATAACTGATAATCAAAATATTATAACCACACAAGTAGTTAAGTTTAATAGCAACATAAACCAAATCACACAAAAGAAGGTTTATTTCCGTTAATATAGACTAAACAAAACAAACCAACCCAAGCAACAAAAGATCTATTTTCTCCAACATGACAAAATATGGTGTTGGAATTCTTAAAAGCATCATTTTTTCATAGACTGCTTCAATCCCGGTGTTGGAATAAATTTGAACAATCTAGATGTTGTGCCATTGGTTGCAACTGCTATGGCCGTTTTAGCACTAACACTTTCCTGAGCCTTGGGCCTGATTACTGTTTGGTTTGAACGTCTAAAAGATTGCTGAGCCTGGAATTAACAAAATTATTATGAGGATGCTTCATACACATTTCAATATACACATTAAGTCATTCAAAATTAGCATACTTTGGGATTGTTCGAAACATTTTTTGTGACATGTGAAAGAGAATCTTCAATTTGAGTGTCATGAGAGGGAGGATTAGAATTTTGCAAGCTACTAAGTCCAGATACATATTTTCAATGAAACCAAAAAAGGGCAATGAATATATTTGAGGGTAATGTCACCAACTATAGGTCAGATAAGTCTCCAACATTAGCTTATCAGACAAATAAGTCCCTATAGAAGCACAATCATCAGGCAGATAGGTTCCCATTTAAAACAACGCCATTTCGCAACTCTGTCCTCCACGAAACGACGTCGCCTCATGATCCAATTCGACGTTGTTTTGTCCAGTTTGGATAGGGATCAAATTATCCTAGAGGTGACACGTCGCAGTTAATCTGACACATCAACCCGTTAACCTCCATGTAGGAAGTCACCCTTAACCAGGTCAAACTGCCATAGGTATCTGATAGATAACTAAAAACGTCAAGTCAAAATCTTAATTAAATTTTGTTGAAGATAAATACGTCCGATCATAAATTTTTTAGAGACCTATTTAAGGTATTACTCTAAATTAAAATTTATTTTCTCAGTTTTAAATTGTTTAATGTTTTAACTCTATATTCAATTCTTACATGCATCATTCATGATAAAAGGATTAAACCACAATAATAATAATATACATGCATGCATGTTATTGATGTGAATAGCATATTATTATTTTAAGTTTAGAAGGTAGAGATGCTCAAAACCTTTTAATCAAAAGATAAATAAAAATGACACAAATTTATTAAATTCAAAAGAAAACAGTAATAACTTATCAAATATTAGACACATTTACCTTAAATAAATATACTCTAATAATTTATAAACATCAGAGTACTTAGAGAATACATAAAAAAATACCTAATTAATAAGATAAAATACATATCAAATTTAAATAATTACAAGAATACGATATTAAATAGTATTATAAAAATTAAAATATATAATTATTATAAGTGTCAGATAAATTTTTTTTTTGTATTTTTTCTTTATCGCACTATCTGATGATGTTTTACTGGCTGTTTCATCATCTTCAACAGCAGCAGAAGTTACAACTTCATCAGTTTTTCTTGGTGCTCTTCTCCTTTTCTTTTACAAAATTCATCATAAGAAGATAAAGAAGAAGTAATAAAGATAATAGAATGTATGATCACATTACAATTTAAGAAAGTCCAATTAATTATGGAGGTCGATAACACAATTTTTTCAATTTTATGTTAGATATAAACAATTTTTAATAGTACTAGAAATAATAAAATTATTGGCGTGACATGTTGTATATAATTTACTTGTAATAAACATACTTTAATAATATATATACACTGGAATATTTAAAGAATACGTATAGAATACCTAATTAATAAGATAAAATACATATCAAATTTAAATAACTACAGAATACATTATTAAATAGTATTATAAAAATTAGAATATATAATTATTACAAGAGATTTTTTTTCTTCTTTTTTTTTTATTATCTGATGATACTTTATCAGTTGTTTCATCATCTTCATTAGCAGCAGCAAAAGTTTAAGTTCATTCGCAGTTTTTTCAACGCTCTTTTCCTTTTCTTTTACAAAGTTCATCATAAGAAATCATAGGAGAAATTAAAAACATAATAAGGTGTATGGTCACATTGCAATTCAAGAAAGTCCAATTAATTATAGAGGTCGACAACACAATTTTATCAATTTCATGTTAGATATGAACCATTTTTAATAGTATTAGAAATAATAAAAGATATAAACAATTTTATCAATTTTAAGCTTTTGACATAGTTTTATATAATTTAACTCATTTTTAATATATATTTTATATTAATAACTAATTTTAATGACTGATTTAATAATTGTACTAAATTATACATATATTTATACATAAATATAATTGATTTTAGTGATAATTTTGTATTAATTTTTTAAAATATTAAAAAAATTTAGTGTATTACTCAATTATTGAATTTGGTGATATTTTTTAAAATTAGAGAAAATGATAAATAGGTCCTTAACCTTTTGGTTTGCAGACATTTAAATCCCAACGATTTGAAAATACATGTAAGTCTCTAACCTTCTCAAAATCTGGACAGATGGAATCAAACATGGCTTCCATTGTATTGGCCTGGCCGATATATAGATGTACACGTGAGAGAGTTTTTAAAATGGGACAAATTAGATTCGGGAATCGATATATCCAGATTTTGAGAAAGTCAGAGACTTAAATATATTTTTAAATCCTCAAAGATATAAATGTTCTGCGGGTCAAAAGGTCAATGACCTATTTGTTCTAACTCTTAAAATTATGAAGTGGGACAATATGCCCACGCATATTAACGATACGCTCTCGTCTCCGTAATTTTAAAAAACAACACAAAATCATCCAAGCAATTTTGAGGTGCAAATAATTATTTTTCTATAAAAAAATGTTACAAATAGGGGTGGCAAACGAGGAAGCCCGCCCATCCCGTCAAAAGTCCGCCATCTGGGGGCTAGCCTGTGTCCACCCCGCCTAGTAAAGCAATTCTAAATTCTTTCCCTGTCCCGCCTAATGGTAAACTGGCGCGTCAAAGCCCTATTTTTTTTATAAATCATTAAATATTAATTAAGATATATAATTTCACAACCATTTCAATAAACATATAATTTCTAAAGACATAAAAACTTATAATTTCTAAATTTACAAACATTAAAATGTTTATAATTATAAATATGTAATAAACATAATCATAAACCAAGTTTTTTAAAACAAAATAATAAAACTAACATTGTCCAAAACAAAACAAA